>NW_014582275.1:0-5089 GCF_000485595.1 Priapulus caudatus
ACAACACCAGCGGAACGAAGGCTAGAAGATCTAACTGCTAGGAAGGAAATGAGTGGCCGAGAGAACTGTTAGGTGGTTGGTCAACGCACTCCAGTACCAGCACATGTTGAAGTGGGTAGTACGAGAAGGCTGATTCCACCACGATAGGGAGGGGAATATGTGGGAGCATCCTTCATCCTCGCCATTGTAAACATTTAAGGTTTACAGAGGCCTGATGCCTAACGATAGGCGGGAAAGGTGTGTAGCATCCTGCATCCGTCTTCCATGTACGGAAATGAAGTATTACAGAGCGCTAGTATGCCACATAGGGGGAAGGTTTGGGAGCAGCATGCGCCTTCCAACTCCTCATCAAGTGTATGATAAGTTAAGCCGTATGTACAGAGCTTTGATGTTCACAGTAGGGGGGTGGAAGGTGGTGGAGCATGCTTGCAAGCCCCTCGTCCATGTAGAATTAGTTACAGGTATTAAATAAAGAGTCCTGGTGCTCAATCATAAAGGTAGTAGGAGGGGCGAAGGTCGTTGGGGCATACTTTCCACCGCATTCCACCGTTAGAAATTAAGGTATACAGAGCCTGATCCAACATATGGGAGGGGGAAATGTTGGAGCATCCTTCACCTCTCCATGTATGAAAAGGTATTAGCATGAGCCCGCGGCTCTTGCGATGCTAACATAGGGCCCGGCCTGGAGAGGGGTGGGTGGAAGTGTGGGAGCATACCTTCACCGTTCGCCGATGGTAGAATTTTAGCAGGTGATGTTATCAGAGCCTGGAATGCTTAACATATGGGGGGGAAGGTGTGGGAGCATCCGTTCATCCTCTCATGTAGAAATCCACGGTCATATCACACGAGAACTGATGCCAACTATAGGGGTTAAGCCGTGCTGGCGAAGCTTATCCTTCGCCTTCCATGATAAATTAAGGTGAGTTACACGAGCTTGATGTCAACATGAGGGGGGAGTGGGGAGCATCTTCACCTCCCACTTGTAGTGAAACTGAGGTATGGAATGCTAGCCCGTATGTGACAAGAGCTGATGTCAACAATAGGAGGAGAAGTGTGTGAGGCATCCTCCCTGCTCCATGTAGAAACTTAGAGAATGGCAGCTTGTGCTGCCGACTACATTATCTGCGCGTGCCACGGGATCTAGTATGAATGAAGAATCTCCTGAAGGGACGTGAGCAAGGTACCGTAAAGCTGAATAAGTCACAGAGACAAAAGGTTGTTACGGGGCGCAATCCCGCTCTCTCCATCTTCTTCGTCTTCGACCGTTTCGGCGTCTCTCCGTGCGGCAGAATCTCTGTGCCCCGTTCCCGCTTCTCCTCGTCTGTTCTCTCTCTGCCTCTCTTTCTTCCGATGACTACTTTTCTCGTGCTCTTCGGCGTCGTGTCGTGGTTGTCTCTGTCCGCTTCGTTCTATCTCCCTCTCTCTCTCTTTGCTCTCGTCGCCTCTCTCTTCTTTCGTTCTCTCTCTCTCTCTCTCGTCTCGCTCTCGATCCATCTGCTCTCTTCTGCTCTGTCGGGCGCATCTCTGTGACCCGCGCGCACTTTGTCTTCTGTGTGTCGTAAAAGGCGACGCTGTGTTTGTGGAGGGCACGAAGGTCAGCGCGGACAAAGCACGTACACACACACACACATGGACAGCACACACGACACAACACACACAACACACACACACACACATCACACGACGCACGCACGCCGCACGACGCACGCACGCACGCGAGCGCACGCGCACAGGCGCACATGCGCGCAGCGCGCACGATCGCCCGTGCACAGACGCAGCGCACGCACAACACACAACACGCACATCAGGTGGACTATTGTGGCCCGACGGAGTAGAGGAGAGACAAGAGAGAGAGAGAGAGAGAGAGAGAAGAGAGAGAGAGAGAGAAGAGAGAGAGAGAGAGAGAGAGAGAGAGAGAGAGAGACGCGAGAGAGAGAGAGAGAGAGAGAAGAGAGGGCGAGATGAGAGAGAGAAGAGAGGGAGAGAAGAGAGAGAGAGTGAGAGAGAGAGAGAGAGAGAGAGAAGACGAGCGAGAGCGAGAGCGAGAGAGAGGAGAGAGAGCGAGAGAGAGAGAGAGAGGAAGAAAAAGCACAAGAGAAGAGAGAGGAGAGAGAGCGATAAAGAGCTGCGACAAGAGAGAGAGAAAGCGAGAGGGAGGAGAGAGATGAGAGAGAGAGCGCGAGCGAGCGAGAGAAGAGGGACGGAGGGAGAGAGAGAGCGCGGAGCGATGCGAGAGCAGAGGGAGCGAGAGAGAGGAGAGGGTAGCGAGAAGGAGAGAGAGAGAGAGAGAGAGAGCGTAGAGCGAGCGAGCGAGAGAGAGAGAGGGAGGGGCGGGGGGAGATCTAAAGCGAGGCGTAACTGGGAAAACAAAACAAGCACGTCTACATTCATCGGCCCGGACATGAACAATCACACGTCATTTAACAAACGCCGAGTGAGGATGGATGGAGGGAGGGTGGCAGCGGTGTCAGAGAGAGAGAGAGGAGAGGGGCAGGCGGTGTCAGAGAGGGAAGGGGAGGCGTGTCAGCAGAGGGAGAGGGGAGAGGGGGGAGCGGTGTCAGAGGAGGGATGAGGTAGAGGGAGAGGCGGTGTCAGAGGGAGGCGGGTGAGTCAGGCCGTGTCGAGAGAGGAGAGGAGAGGGAGGGCAGAAGGAGTGGTTTGATTTGTGAGGGAAGGGTGAGGGAGCGGGGGGAGGCGAGCCGTAAAGAGGGGCGGGGAAGGGAAACGAAGGAAGACGGTAGTATCAAGGAAATAGAAAATTCGGTAAAGAAAAACAAGAAGCAGTGAGTGGACTTCCATCCCGTCTCCCACAACTCGAACGCTCTGCTTCTCCTCTCTGCTCTCTCTCTCTCGCTCTCTTCTCTCTCTCTCCTTCCGTATCCTTTCCCCCTCCTTCTCCGTTTCCTCCCACCGCCTCTCCCTCACGGTCTGACCTCTCTCTCTCTCTCTCTCACTCTCACTCTCTCCTCTCTCTCTGCCTCTCTCTGCCTCTCTCTCGCCCCAGTCACTCTGAAACTCCCTTTTCTTTCTAACACAGACACTCTTGCCGCTCCCCGCTCTCTCTCCCACTCCTTCCAACCACTCTCTCCAACCCCTCCCCCCTCTCTCCCTCCTTCAACCACCGTCTTCCAAACTCCCTCCCGCACTCTCTCTCCTTCATTCCAGCACTCACCTCTTCCAACCGGCCCTCCCCCTCTCTTCCCCTCCGTCCAACAGCCTCTCCAACCCCCTCCCCTCTCTGCTCCGCCTCCTTGCCAACCACCTCTCCAACCCCCTCCCCCTCTCTCGTCACTCCCCTCCTTACCAACCACCTCCGCCCTCTCTCGTCATCCCTCCTTCCAACCACCTCTCCAACCCCTCCCCCTCTCCTCCCCTCCTTCCAACCACCTCTCCAACTCCCTCCGCCCTCTACTCTTCCCATCCTTTCCAACACCTCTCCAACCCCCTCCCCCCTCTCCGTCCCTCCTTCCAACCACCTCTCCAACTCCTCCCCCTGCTGCTCCCTTCATGCCAACCACCTCTCCAACCCGCCTCCCCTCTCTCGTTTTCCGCCCTTCCTTCCAACCACGACTCTCCAACCCCCTCCCCTCTCCCTCCCTCCTTCCCACCACCTCTCCAACCCCCTCCCCTCTCTCTCCCCTCCCTTCCACCACCTCTCCAACCCCCCCCGTCTCCCCCCCTCCTTCCAACCACCTCCCAACCCTCCCCCTCGTCTCTTTCATCCTTCAACCACCTCTCCAACCTCCCGCCTCTCTGTCCCCTCCTTGCCAACCACTCTCCAACCCCTCCCGCTCATCTCTCCCCTTCTTCCAACCACCTCCCAACCCGCCCTCCCCTCCGTCTCTCCCTCTCTTCCAAATCCCCCTCCCCTTCTCTCCCTCCTTCCACGACCCTCCCCTCTCTCTCCCAACGCTACTCCCCGCAGTTATAGTTAGAGCTGCGGTGAGTCCGTTCGTACTGGACGCGGTTGACAGTGGGCGAGCCGCATTGTTTGACGTGACCTGGTCGCCTACGGACGCACCGCTACCCGGGTAGACGGGGCGTAGCGGGGCGGCTCCGTGAGACGGCAGGGCAAAACTGTTGATGTTTGTTGTCGCGAGGCCTGAGGGGGGAGGGAGGAGGATGAGGGTTGAAGAGAGAAGAGAGAGAGAGAGAGAAAGAGGAAGAGAGAGAGAGAGAGGAGAGAGAGAGAGAGAGAGAGTCGAGAGAGAGGGGGAGCAAAAGAGATAAGAGATGAGAGCGAGAGAGAGAGAGGAGAGAGAGAGAGAGAGAGAGGAGAGAGAGCAGAGAGAGAGAGAGAGAGAGAGAGAGAGAAAGAGAGAGAGAGAAGAGAGATGAGAGAGGAGAGCGAGAGAGAGATGAGAGCGAAGTAGAAGAATGAGATGAGCGAAGAAAGGAAGAGAGAGAGAGCGAGAGAGACGAGAAGAGAGAAGCGAGAGACGAGAGAGATAGAGAGAGAGAGGAGACAGAGAGAAGGAGAGACGAGAGAGAGGAGAGAGAGAGAGAGAAGAGAGCGAGAGAAGAGAGAGAGAGAGAGAGAGAGAGAGAGAGAGAGAGAGAGAGAGAGGAGAGGAGAGATGAGGAGAGAGAGAGAGAGAGCAGAGAGAGAGAGAGAGAGAGAGCAAGAGAGATAAGAGCGAGAAAGAAGAGATAGAGGAGCAGAAGAGGAGAGAAGAGGAGAGAGAGAGAGAGAGAGAGAGCGAGAGAGAGAGAGAGAGAGACGAGAGAGAGAGCGCGGCAGGCGCCGCGGCACGCTGGGATTCGAGAGGATGAGAGAGCTGTGTGTGCGTCACAATGTATCTGCTGTGTTAGCCCGTGACCCCTCCCCCTCCCCCTCTTCCTTACACCGCCCCCTCCCCTCCTCTCCTGACACCTCACCCATTTCTAACACCCCACCCAAACACCCACGCCGCCATGACGCATGATATTCACACCTTTGTATTGTGTCTGTCTGTCTGTCGGTCGGTCTGTCTGTCTATCTGTCGATGTCTCTCTCTCCCTCCCCTTCTCTCCCTCTCGATCTATCGCTCTCGCTCTCTCTCTCTCTCTCTCTCTCTCTCTCTCTCTCTCTCTCTCTCTCTCTCTCTCT
>NW_014582275.1:6425-8251 GCF_000485595.1 Priapulus caudatus
AGAGAGAGAGAGAGAGAGAGAGAGAGAGAGAGAGAGAGAGAGAGAGAGAGAGAGAGCTGTTGTCAGGGTGGGCCATGAACGTGGTTTCTGTTAGCTGCTAGTTCTGCTGTTTAGATTGTTTAGACAGCAGCAGCAGGGATGATAGCGGGCCCCGGGTGTGTGTGTGCGTGCGTGCGTGTGCGCGCGTGTGTGCGTGTGCGTGTGTGCGCGCGCGCGCGTGCGAGAGAGTGTATGTGTACGCACGTGTGCGGGCGCGAGCGTGCATGTGTATGTATACGTGTGTTTGCGTGTGTGCGTGCATGCGTGTGTGTATGTATATATGTGTATATGTCTGTGGGCGTGCGCGGGCGTGTATGTGTATGAGTATACGCATGTGTGTGTTTGCTGTGTACGCGCATGTGTGCGTATATGTTCGTGGATGTACGCGACCGTGTATGTATGTGTGTTTGCGTGCGTGCGTGCGTGCATGTGTGTGTATGTGCGTTGATGTGTGCGTATATATATATATGTGCGTGCGTGCGTTCATGTGTGCGTGCGTGCGTGCGCGCGCGTGTATATGCGTGTGTGTGTGCGTGCGTGCGTGCGTGCGCGCGTGTATGTGTGTATGTGCGTGCGTGCGTGCGTGCGTGCGTGTTTGTGCAGCTATTTATATAGCTGCTGCTATTTAGTCTGGCTGTGTGACGTACACAGTAAACACGTTAGCAGCCTGCCATGCATCTATATATGTGTATGTGTATACACACACACACACACCCACACACACACACACACACGCACACGCACACACACACACCAACAGAGCAACGCACACCACACACGTACACAGGCACAGCGACAGCAGCAGCGGGACAGCACACAGCGCGACACACACAGCAGCATGGGCGGCACACAAGAGTTGCACACGACGCACCACGCAGCACACGACACAACAGCACACGGCGAGGCGACGGCACACGGCACCACACATACGCACACGCACGACCACCCGCTGACGCCACACACACACACACACAACACACCCCGCCCACATGCCACGTAGACACGACCACTGCACGTACGTCACGACCACACGCACAGTTCACCGCACACATGCACGTTACGACACGCATGCACACACAGCAACTCCGGCCCACACACACGCACGAACCGACGCGACAAACATTGTCGCAAACTATACGCCTGCGGCATGGGTGGCGGCCCTCTCTCACTCGTCGTACTTGTGTGGTGTGTGTGTGTGCTGTGTGTGTGTGTGTGTGTGCGCGCTGCGCGTGCATGCGTGGCGTGCGTGTGTGCGTTGCGCGGCGCGCGCGTGCATGCGTACGTGCGTACGCTGCGTGCGAAAAGAGAGAGAGCGAGCGAAGAGAGAGAGCAGGGGGCGCCGCGCGCTGAGGCGCAGAGAGATCTAGAGAGAGAGGCAGCGACACTACATTGGCGCATTATGTAAATAGGGGTTTCAACATAGCGCCGTAATGCGCTACAACAACAGGCATCTTGCTTGTCACGAAGAGAAAGACGCGTCGGAGGGAGGGGGCAGGAGGCAGGAGGCAGGAGGGAGGGGGAGGGGGGAGGGGATCAGGCCAATGAAAAGATTCGCTCTCTAATGCGCGGAGAATAAACATGCAAAATGAAAATACTTCTGCTCGCATTTACGTATCAGGCTGAGCGCATTCAGTCACGCGGGGGGTGTGGGGTGGCTGGCTGGGTGGGTGGTGCAGGGGGTGGCTGGGCACTGGCATGGTTGGGGGGTGGGGGTGGGGTGGGATTATACATCGGAAAGGAGAGTCAGAAAGGGAGCAATGGAGAGAGAGAGAGAGAGAGAGAGAGAG
>NW_014582276.1:0-1361 GCF_000485595.1 Priapulus caudatus
CTCTCTCTACTCTCTCTCTCTCTCTCTCTCTCTCTCTCTCTCTCTCTCTCTCTCTCTCTCTCTCTCTCTCTCTCTCTCTCTCTCTCTCTCACGTTCTCGCACAACGCGCTCCCTCTGCCTCCGCTACATGACAGTACGTACTCGCGTAGGGACACAGCTATATAACGTGATACGCTGGCGCATCCAAATGACGTTATCTGCACGAAAAATACGAACATCTGTGTGGCTTTGTGCGAAATCACAGTTATTTGAGGCTCACGCTCTCACGTCGACGGGGAAATTAGACAAATGTCCCGTTCTGTCATTGCCTTTGAATCTAGTAAAATTTCCCCGCGCGTATATACAAATCGGGTGAATTCGGTACACGACTGCGGAATGCGCGCACGTATGTATATGTGCGGGTGCGTGCGTGCGTGTACTCGTTGACTGTGCGCGCACGTATGTATGTGTGTGTGACTGTGGGTGCGTGCGTGCGTGCGTGCGTGTACTCGTTGACTGTGCGCGCACGTATGTATGTGTGTGTGACTGTGGGTGCGCGCGCGCGTGCGTGTAATCGTTGACTGTGCGCGCACGTATGTATGTGTGTGTGTGTGTGGGTGCGTGCGCGCGTGCGTGTAATCGTTGAATGTGCGCGCACGTATGTATGTGTGCGGGTGCGTGCGTGCGTGCGTGTACTCGTTGACTGTGCGCGCACGTATGTATGTGTACGGGTGTGTGCGTGCGTGCGTGTACTCGTTGACTGTGCGCGCACGTATGTATGTGTGTGGGTGCGTGCGTGCGTGCGTGCGCACATTTTTTGTGTTTGCGCGTGTGTGTGTTTAGGTGCGCGCGAGGGCGACAAGAGTTGCGGTACAGTTAATATCGAATACAGCCGACACATATGTGCCTGTGTGGTACAGCTGTCAACACAGATTGCAGACGGGGGCGGCCACGGATATTCAAACATGTTGATTAAGATGCTACGTCACTTATGCGACATTTTCTGCTAACTCGTCGCTGAATATATCACACTGTCTGACACGCGAAGCCTTCTTGCTAGTCGAATGAATACCCACGTCACACCCAGCATGCGCACATTCCGCGCGCGTGCATGAAACGTGATTTCTCCGCAAAAGTCACGCGCGGGTCACGTGAACATAAAAATGACGCGCGATCCACGTCATCATCACAGACGCATTGAATTCGAAATATAGAATCGCGCAGCTTTATGATGAGTGAATGTGGAATGAACGCAGCAACCTGCGAGGTTTATCATTATTACACAGATGAAGCCGAATTAGTGACGCATGTGCATATAGTGTGTGTGTGTACGTGTGTGTGTGTGTGTGTGTGTGTGTGTGTGTGTGTGTGTGTGTGTGTGT
>NW_014582276.1:3972-7754 GCF_000485595.1 Priapulus caudatus
AGTAACCGAGACGAGACGCGAGATAAGATCTTCATGATGTCAGAGATCATGTCACGAGTTACGATGGTCAGCGCGGTGGCACACCGACAGCAATGGCTCTCTCTCTCTCTCTCCGTCTTCTCTCCTCTCTCTCTTCTCCTTCTGCTCTCTCTAGCTTCCTCTTCCTCTCCTCTCCTCTCTCCTCTCTCTTCTCATCATGCTCGCTCTTCCTTCGTCTCTTTCTCTCCTCATTCCGTCTCTCTACCTCTCGCTCACCTCCACTCTACTTCTCTGCTCTCCTCTTATCATCTCGGTCTCTCCATGCCCTGCTCTGTCCCTTCGCCATCTCTCTCGGGCTGCTCTCGATCACTTGTGCGAGGAGTCATTGTGCTGTAATGTTGCCACCGCGGCTGCCACGTAACTGTGACAAATGATCTCTGACATCATGAAGTTGACTCTCGTCTCTCTTACTTACTCATAAAACCTTAACCCGCCACACCTCGTTCGTTCGTTCACTCATTCTCTCTCTCTCTCTCTCTCTCTCTCTCCTCTACTCTCTCTCTCTCTCTCTCCTCACTCTCTTGGTCTCCCGCTCTCTCCGCTCTCTCTCCTCCCTCTCTCGTCTCTCATCTTCTCTCTCACCTGCTTCCTACCTCTTGCTCTGCTCCTCTCTCTCTCTCCGTCTCTCTCTCTCTCTCATCTCTCTCCTCCTCTCTCTCTCTCTCTCTCTCTCTCGTCTCTCTCTCTCTCTCGGTGCTCTCTCTCCCTCTACTCTTCTCTCTCTCTCTTCTTTCTCTCTCTCTGTCTCTCTCCGCCCTCTCCTCCTCTCTCTCATCTCTCTCTCTCTCTCTCTCTCCTCTCACTCCCCCTCTCTCTCTCTCTCTCTTCTCTCTCTCTCTCTCTCTTCTCTCTCTCTCTCTCTCTCTCTCTCTCTCTCTTCTCTCTCGGCTCTCTCTCCTCTCTCTCTTCTCTCTCTCTCTCTCTCTCTCTCTCTCTCTCTCTCGCTCTCTCTCTCGCTCTCTCTCCCTCTCTCGCTCTCTTTTCGTTCTTTCCCTCTCCCTTTCGACGTTCTACGAATAAACTGCACGCACGCGCACAGACGCACGCACCGATGCACCCGCCCACATACACGCGCACGCACGTACATGCGAGCACGCACACACGCACACGCACACACGTACATGCGAGCACGCACACATGCACACGCACGCACGTACATGCGAGCACGCACACACGCACACGCACGCACGTACATGCGAGCACGCACGCACGTACATGCGAGCACGCACACACGCACATGCACGCACGTACATGCGAGCACGCACACACGCACACGCACACGCACGCACATACATGCGAGCACGCACACACGCACACGCACGCACGTACATGCGAGCACGCACACACACGCACATAATGCGTACGGGTTACTGGCAGGACAAGCAGAGTTAAATCTACTTGGAAAATCTCGCAGCAGCACGACTCCTCGCTACCCTGGTAGCGCCGCGCCGCTGCGCCGCTCAGCGAACACGCGTACAGCACAGCGCCGACACCGCGCAGCCCTGCGCCGCCGCGCAGGGTAGCAAATTATCGACACGACGAGAGTTATGGGCAAACCGCAATCAATTTTAATTGGCCAGGTGTTGCAAAACATGTATATTACTTCGTGCACGGCATCCAATAGTAGTAGCCGACAATCTTGCTTCTCTGGCGCTCTCGTCTGCCTACCCTCTCTGCTACTGCTGCTGCTGCTGCTGCTGACACACTCCGTGTGACGTCACCACTCACTAGCATCTATCTTCCGCTCCGCTGGGGGGTAATCCAACTACAGGCAGCCTCCTTTCTGTACGCCTCACACTCGCCCTCCCTCTCGTCGGTCGCAGCTCGCTGTGAAGCACACACAGGCTGCGCACTGACTGCGACACGGGTCTCACACGAGACGTCTGCGTGTACATGTATGTACGAACCTACAGAGATCGCACGATGTCTATATATACATAGAACTCGCACGCACACACACGCGCGCGCGTCGGCGCACGAAGCGAGAGAGAGAGTCGCTCGCCCTCCTCGGGGACGTACGACGCAGACGTACGACGCAGTTGACGTCGTGGAGAAAATCCGCGGGTAACTTCTCTGGGCGATGTACGTCCAACACACACACACACGCGCGCGCGCGCGTACACTACGCTGATCGTGCACACGTACGTGCGTGCGTACACGGTAGATAGATCGAGCCACGCACGCAGGCTGCTCGACCGACACACGTTCACACGCAGTGACTGCGCACCGTAGAATGGGACAGTCGGGGCACGCAGGCAGGCAGGCTGGCTGGCTGGCTGGCTGGCGGCCCAGCGCTGCGTACGTACCGGCTGGGTGTGTCGTCACACAAGCGCACGGCACTGCCGATATACACACACGCGCGCGCGCACACACGCATACACAGACGCAGTGAGCGAGCGAGCGAGAGAGAGACCGAGCACACTCGAGATGAAAGCCAGCTGTGTCCTGTAGCGAGAGACTGAAGTGCAAACAGGCAGGCGAGCGAGCGAGCAGGGGAGAACACGATGGAGAGAGAGCGAGCAGGGGAGAGCGCGATGGAGAGAGAAAGAGAGCTGGCGGTCGTGTGAGAGAAGGCGAGATAGGGAGAGAGAGAGGAGAGAGAGAGAGAGAGAGAGAGAGACGCGCTGCCGTCGCGCCGCTGTGTCGAGTAGCACCACCAAACGTCCGTCTGACTAGAACGACGTCAAGGCATCATCGCTGCTCGCGGCCGTGCGTCATGCAGGCGGACAGCGCTGCAGTTTTTTTCTTCGGATCTCCGGCTCCGCGTCTCATGACAGTGCGGGCTGCTGACAGGCGCGGTGAGAGGCTAAACGGCGAGGTACCGGGGTTGTCCGGACGAACACAAAAGGCCCAGGGGACAGGCGGGACGCCGCAGCGCCACGACACATGTGCGCCGGCCACCCGATAGACTTAGTCGACGGCTTACCGATGTGTGCGTGGCGTGCGCGTTGCGTGCGTGCGGTGCGTGCGTGCGTGGCGCGTGTGCGGCGTGCGTTGCGTGCGATGCGTTCGCGTTGCGTACGTGTGCTCGTGAGCGTGTGCGGTGCGTGTGTGCGGGCCGTGCGTGCGTGCGTGGTGTGTTCGTGCGCCGTGCGTGCGTGCTGCGTGCGTGTGCGTGCGTGTGGCGTTGCGTGCGTGCGTAGTGCGCTGCGTACGTGCCGCTCGTGCCGTTACGTGCGTGCGTACCGTGTGTGCGTGGCGTGTGGCGTGCGTCGTGCGTGCCTGTGTGCGTCGTGTGCGTGCGTCCGCGTGCGCGCGCCTCATCGTGTGTATGTCTGTGTTGTGATACAAAGAGAGAGGATTAGAGGGGCATACGTCACTGGGACGAAAGGTTGCGGACGTGGTCCACAGTTGTACAGAAAAATAGGGGGCGGGGGTGAGATCAATGAAGCGTAAGATGAAGTGTGACAATGTCAGGAATGTGACAATGTCATGGAGGGGTGACAATGTCACAATGGTAAAAAAAGAAGAAGCCTAGAAGGTGGAGTAGGTCACGGTGAGTCCTGAGAAGGTATGAAGGTGGGTGAATTAAATCTGGAAACCGACGGGGTGTGGTGACAATTGTAATGGGTCGACAGACAGGTGGGAAGGGAAGACCATCATGGAGGGGGAGATGAGGAGGTGGGAAGGGAAGGACTAATGTAGGGGGAGATCGAGGGGGACAGGAAGGATCTAGATGTAGGGGGAGAGGAGGTGGGAAGGGGAAGGCACAAATGTAGGGGGAGATCGAGGGGGACAGGAAG
>NW_014582276.1:7850-8246 GCF_000485595.1 Priapulus caudatus
GTAGGGGGAGAGGAGGGTGGGAGGGGAAGGACAATGGTAGGGGAAGAGGAGGGTGGGAGGAGAGGACAATGGTAGGGGGAGAGGAGGATGGGAGGGAAAGGACAATGGTAAGGGGAGAGGAGGGTGGGAGGGGAAGGACAATGATAGGGGAAGAGGAGGGTGGGAGGAGAGGACAATGGTAGGGGGAGAGGAAGATGGGAGGGAAAGGACAATGGTAAGGGGAGAGGAGGGTGGGAGGGGGAGCATAATGGTAAGAGGAGAGGAGGGTGGGAGGTGAAGGACAATGGTAGGGGGAGAAGAGGGTGGGAGGGGGAGGACAATGGTAGGGGGAGACGAGGGTGGGAGGGGAGGACAATGGTAGAGGGAGAGAAGGGTGGGAAGGGAAGGACAATGGTA
>NW_014582277.1:0-1655 GCF_000485595.1 Priapulus caudatus
CGTGTTTGTGTGTGCTTGTGTGCGCGCGCGTGTATGTGTGCGCGTGTGTCTATGTATAATGTATGTATTTGTGCGAGCGTTGGTGATTGCGTGTGTGCATGCGTGAGTGCGTGCGTGTTTATAATGTGTAACAATAATATTCCCGCTTGTTCACGATTTTCCCGAAAATGATTTCACTATGTTTAAATATAGGTCACCCATATATGCGGCATCCCTCCACTGATCGTCAGTCTAGTAAAGAAAGGTTACGAGCTGCCAACATTACAACGCTGTGACGCAACTGGCAGTACCTGCAGTCCCGCAGTTATCAGAGAAGCTAGAATTACGCATCCGCACCTAGTTATTACTGGTAAGTCTTCGATAAACAAATAGTAGCTTCGAAAATTACCAAAATATATTGACAATTAAAACAAATTTGATAAGATATTTATGCATAAAAATATTGGTATTGTCGTGTTCAGAAGACGTAGTGCTTAGCATTGTATGACAGATTGGTCTCGTTACCTTAGGTCTCTATGGAATGAGTGAAATCGGATTTCTTATAAACACCACGTCAGAAACCGAACAATCTAGTAACAAACGAGGAGTTCTTATAGGAAAACCTGTCGCAAAATCACAAGCTAAGGTAATCAACAGTGACGCCTGCCGTTGTAGGCCCCTACGTGATAGCAAGAGCTAATAATCAAGAGGTATATATTATTAGCTCATGGTGTTATGGACATAATGTGCGAAATAGTTATAGTAGTCATTGTCACTAGTCAACCAAACCAATTCATAGTCTTGCCATATCGCGTAGACATGAGGTCAAGATTGTGTGAGTCACACCTTAACTGTGTCAATTTACAGGTATGATACTGATATCGTTGCATTTTGTACAAATACTCGGGGGGTTGATTGATTGCGTTAGTAATTACCTATAGGTAATGCGGATTATATATCATGCGACAAAACAATACGACAATAGAATAAAACGTAATGCATTTAAAACATTTTAATTATAAAATTATGGTCATCGCGTTTACGTAGGTTGTGGATGCCATTACTAAGAGGCTGCTGCCCCCTGGCGTAGTAGGAGAACTGTGCGTTCGTAGTGCGTATATAATGCGCGGCTACATCAACAACCCTGAGGCGACGGCACGCACCATTGACAGCGATGGTTGGCTGCACACGGGAGACCTCGTGCAGTACGATAACGATGGCTTCATTTACTTCATCGATAGACTAAAGGATATCATCCGAATCACCCCTGATAAAACAACTACAATTCAGGTATAAAGTTAGAAATTATGAGCGTATTAGCAGCAGCAGCAGCAGTAGTAGTAGTAATAGCAGTAATATCAGGAGGAGTAGTAGTAGCAGTAGTAGCAGCAGCAGCACCAACAACAACAACAGTAGCAGTAGCAGTAGCAGTAGCAGTAGTAGCAGCAGCAGCACCAACAACAACAACAGTAGCAGTAGCAGTAGCAGAAGCAGTAGCAGCAGCAGCAGCACCAACAACAACAGTAGCAGTAGCAGTAGCAGTAGCAGTAGCAGTAGCAGTAGCAGAAGCAGTAGCAGCAGCGCAGCAGCAGCACCACCACCACCAACAACAACAACAGTAGCAGTAGCAGTAGCAGTAGCAGTAGCAGTAGCAGTAGCAGTAGCAGTAGCAGTAG
>NW_014582277.1:3061-8246 GCF_000485595.1 Priapulus caudatus
TGCGTGCGTTCATAATTGTATGACACGCACGTTCGGTGCGTATTTGTGTGCTTCGTAGTACTACAGCTAGCTATGTGCTTGCGTGCTGGCTGCCTGTATAAGTAGGTACGGGCGTGCGTACGTGCGTTCGTCTGTGCGTGCCTGCGTGCGGGCGTAATCATTAGAATGGTGTGGCGGACGCATGAGCGTGTACAGCCGAACTGTGCGATCAGAAAGCATATCACACACAAGCAGCTAACGTATGCACGCACGCGCCGCCTTGACGCACGTTGCATACGCGCGTTGCCAGGCACGTGCACGCGGACGCTTGCATGTAGAGCGTACACGCACCCCGCACGCATGACATGGAAGAATGCGCGCATAGTGATACGCGTGTATCTAGGACGCTACAGTGTTACACATAAAGACGTATGTATCCCCGTGTACGCCACACACAGGGAAGGCACGGCAATCGCGACGGGCACCGCATGTCGTTTTTCTCACGATGACCGTCAAGGTAACTGGGAGCAGGGCGAGTTGCCTTGGGAATAAGTTTTCTTGCGAAGTCGCAAATCACGGAACAGCAATGAGGGGCCGTGTCCATCGACCGTAGGGTAGACAAAAGTTTTTTGCTTTAGCGGCACGCTGGCGATGCATGTAATACATGCAAAATCCTATTCGCTTCGGCCCGCGCGCTGCGGTGAAACAAGAAAACACGCAACTTTACTGAAATAATTCTTAGTGTAAACGCAGGACGGTGTATTATGTAGTGTTGTTGTAGTACGTACGGCGACTTGTGTACATTTGAGGCGATGGCAGCATTTTCTCTCGGTATCGCTTCCCTTATTGTTCATACGAGACAGCTGATCGTAGCACGACAATTATACGATATACATTTAGCTACACACATATATCCAGGAAATCTATTACAAAGGTTATAGGTAAGGCATCTACTACTGCAATGACGTCAATGAAACACTACAGCCAGAGGTATTTAAAGAGATCCGTAATGAAAAAGAAATCTTGAATATGTTGTAATTAAGATTCTATAGATTATATACGTTAAGAACAATTAGTAACTTTTAAAACCTATCTTGTTGAAGCGATTGACACTGTAGCACGCATTAAGCAGGTGACAATAAAACACACACGAAGACATGGTTTCACTCGCAGATAAAAGAACTTATTAGGCCAAAGACAGGAAACTATTACAATTCACGAGAAATAACGATGACATTGACTTTAGGCATTTTAAGTACTTACAAATAAAACGACAATGACATTAAGAGGGCAAAGCTATTTTTCTACAGAAAAGATTGAAAGGAAACAACAAAATTTGTAACAAACTATGGCAAAATCGAAAAGAGTAATGGCTATGAACAATAAGCAAAAATAAACTGGCATGTGGTGAGGTAGCTTTAAAAATGTAAAAAAATTAGGTACTAGGAAATATTGAAAGTTTGCCCTGTAAGCAAAGAAGCGGTCTAAACGTTACTTAATAACATAAACGCAGATAAGGCTACGGGTTAGATAGCTATACCAGGTCAATTATAAAACATTGTGTCGCATTTTGTTTATTTATTGTGTTATCCATGTAATCTATGGTTTAATTCTTAATTATAAAAAAAAAAATAAAAAAAAAAAGAAATGAAATGATAAATGTTGTGTAACCGATGGAAAGTTATCTTCGTGCTTTTCACTTCTTACATCTAATAAGGTTACAGTTGTATGCAGTAAAATACAGTCGCACGACCAATTGAGACACTAGGACTGCTGATCGTAGCACAACAATTATCGATATACATTTAGCTACACATCTATGAAATCTATGACAAAGGGTTATAGGTAAGCATCGTACTACTGCAATGACGTCAATGAAATACTTACTGCTACACCGAAATTACTATGTTGTTTGGACACATGTAGCAGCATGAAGCAGGTGACAATAAAACACACATGAGAGACATGCTTTAACTCGCAGATAAAAGAACTTATTAGGCCTTACTTCTTTAACTTATTAGGTTATTAATCCTGCAAACTTCAAATGTGCTGTTTTCGTGATTTTATTGACTTTTGTTCCACTGACTACAAGGCTAACATGAGATGTGCACCCACATATATTACTTGAAAGGGCAAGTGAAAAAACATTTCTAACTTATGGAAAAGGTGAATAGGATGGAACCACAGTTGACTTCATATTTCCGTAATCTGGTAATAAATAATAGATGAAATAGACGGTATATAGGGTAGGTAGGTATGTAGGTAGATATAGGTAGGGAGGAACATTGTGTAATAACTATAAGTAGAATAATTATGTTTACTATTGAAATGTTATCTCACCGATGGAAATGAAAAGTAATCTTTGCTGCTTTTGACTTCTTACATCTAACAACGTCACAGTTGTATGCACTACAATACAGTGGCATGATATATTGTAAGCGGGTAATACTGATCTTACAAGAAGTGCATAGAAATGTTAACACTTATAATCAGAAAAAGAAGAGAGTACGTGTAGACAGTGACACAAAAGGAATAGATTTATTACAAGAAAGCTCTTGCAGTAAGAAATGGTCGCACGACAGTACAAGAAGAGGTGCGTAAAAGACAGTGCCAAGCTAAGTGCTTCTCTTACTACAGCTATAAGAAAACTACGTTTAGAAATATAAGAGAGATTATTTCCTGTACTAGAAAGACAGTTCACTATACGATAGTACAAATTAAATCAAGATAGATATAGTAGCAAAACCCTAAGCCTCGCTTAGAACAACTTACGTACTGCAGCAAAGACGAACACACACTCAGGCACAGACAATATTAAGACTCTCAAGCATGCCCGCTTCGCGTGGCTTTATATATGCTCTTTATTTTAGTATCCACGAACCCTCCGAAATAAGGATTTATCCTTTGTTAACCAAGCGGCCGTCCGAGAGAGGCGCAGCAGAGTTCCCGTTTTTAGAACAGATCTCTACATACACAAGCTTGACCATGTCGTAATTAATCAGTCCAACCATGCCAGCTAGCGTGAACCCGCAGCCGCTGCACGGTGCTTCACACATCTCGACCGCTCCCAGTTCCTCCAGAGAGGGGTAGTCTGTATTGCAAAGAACACCGACTCCGGGGACTCCACCCACTGCACGGCTCGTGTGCAAAAGTCGTATATAAACAATCTTGCTACCCGTGCATCAACAACAACACATTCGCCGCTGTTTCATGCGCAAACGCCTGGTCGTAGAAGACTCGTGTTTCACACACTCCATTAAACCTGTTGTTGATGCTAGCTATCACTAGAATAATCTGCTGGCCTCTAATTTAAAACGGATTTGTATGGTCAAGTTATTAAACTGATATAATTAATGCAAACCTCGTGCCTACAATATCGATGGATGCAATATGGATGGATATCGATGAAATGTCGCAACCTATATGCCCATCGCAATATGCACAAATCCACTCTGTTCTGCTATATATATATGCTGTTTATCAATATACTATAACGTCATAATCGGAAACATGAGAACATCACATTGGTCTCCCAAGATGGGTACGACAAGTTCAAGCGCAAGTCACGATTGCAGGGGTTACAGCTAGACTGGTACCCACCTTGACTCCGCCAAGTATCCTTGACTACAATAAACTCAGTTAGTGTAGCGTGTGGAACTGTCAAGCGGGTAGCAGTCTAGCTTAGCCACCGAAGCCGTGTCCAGAAAAACTACGGGCAAATGCCATGAACATAGGCTCGTTGCGCCATCTATCGCACGCCATATGTTCTAAAATAATGTCAGGGCATGAAACAGCAAAAATGGTAAATCGGTTTTCTACAGAAAAACGACGCGCGCCGAGCAGCAAACCAACAATTACGACTATTTGTATGAAATGTCTACCTACGTGCGTAGTGAAAAGGCTTGCGGAATCGCCAGAACGGCTCAATTGAGCAATTGTCCACCAATCTTCGTATACTGTAAACCTGGGAAGATTTACTCTAATCGAATGCAGCGTATTTGTCTTAGTGTGACGCTACGCGGCATTTTTCGCACTTCGCGCGAGATCCGTGCTGCTAATTGTCCAGACTGATCGCGTGACGTCACGCACGAACTCGGCTATCTCCGATGTTGAATGCATGTATGCATACAGCCTGCTGATGGTGCTGGTGGTTGCGCGTGCATCAGACTTTCCGTATATCAAAGAATGATGCAAAAACGCTAACCCTAATCCTAACCCTAACCCTAACGCTAACCCTAATCCCAACCCGAACCCTAACACTAACTATAAATCGACTCGGATCGACTTATATACTGTCTATAGTATCCCAAACACTATCTATGGTGTCACACGGTCTGGATGGACCATAGAAATAATATAGATAACCATAATATAATAATTAATATAACTAATATATAACTAATATATAATATAGATAATATAATAATATGGTTATTTCTATCTATATTATTTCTATGGGACGGTGGTGGTGTGACGTCACACTGACGTACACTGACATCACGCGATCAGTCAGGTTCATGGAAACATATATCCACCATAACGGTGCCAGCGGGTAACGCACAGCGCCACCTTGCGGTTGGCATGTATAGCATAATGCGACTGTTCTGCTTCTGGCTATAAGGGAACAGACCACTATTAAATCCTCCATAGGATCCTATACTTAAGAATTGAATTTCAGGAGCTGAAAAATAGTATTTTGACCGTTTTCGGCCAAGTGGCAATATTAAAGCTAGGTAGCCATGTACTTCAGCTGTGCACCATTAGAGTTATGACATATGTTGTCCGGCGTTTTAAAAAAATATCGCGAATTTACTAAACGACACCACATTTGTGCCTGAAAAACAGTCGCTCAGTCCAATGGAGGCCATACATTGAAAGAATTCGTTTTAAATTGCCAGTAACCATCCACCCATCTCAATGTGTATGTCATTGCCACACACGATAGCCAGCCTAAATAATGCAACCACAAAACGTCGCGTCAGCTTTAGTGCACGAGCTGCGGGCCCTCCGATTAGTCGGCCGATGACTCATCACATCCTCTAACCTAACAAGGTAATGAACCGGAAGTGATTTAATAGTGGTCACGTGTCATAACTTCTACAATTGTTATGCAATTCGATCCAAAATAGCTTAAATGATCCGGGTTTGTCTATATTCACGCCGGTACAGGAGATAATTTGCATATTTTGTCACGTGGTTTGTGTTA
>NW_014582278.1:0-926 GCF_000485595.1 Priapulus caudatus
CATATTACAGGGAAAAAACTAGAAATCCAATGCTCAATAACAATAATATTATTAGTCGCTTTGATGGTGTTCCCATTTATCAGAACCCCATTTGTCCAAGGTCTAGAAGCGTCTTCCCCGATAAAAGGTTCCAGCACTTTTAATGCTTCCAACAAAGAAGCCCCGTCAATTTCCACAATTTCCCCTTCGGGCTCCACATGTAGGGAAGGTTTATCAATACAATCAATAAACACCTTGAACGACCCGGACTGGACTTTGAGGCGACCTGTTGTGGTTAATGAGAGAGTAATTGTATCTTTTGAATTTTCAATTGCCCTTACAAAAGGTGTTGATTTTGGCGTACAATTAATATCAAGTGGAATGGGGCTGCATAGTGCAAGAACGCCATTAAAGCTTCGAACAGTCCCATTTTCAATTCGAAAGTGATTGAGTTCGGGTTGAAAAGTTCCTTTGGAAATACCACCTTTTATGAACTTTAAACTTTTAAGCATTAAAACCTCTATTAAAAAAGTTCTTGGATTGTTCCGTTATATGTTTCACTTTTTTTTCATTCATTTGTTTATTTATTTCACCAAATGCCCACAAATTATAAACCGCTCTTGATTCGTAAACTGTAGACAAACGATCGTAATTAAACCCACTTTTTTCTAGCATTTTAGAGACAACCACACGATCCGATTCAGTAAATGTTGAATAATGTTGACCGGCTGAATGTCTGCTTGGGGATTTATCTGAGACAGATATTGTACTATATTCCGGAGTTATGATTGTTCCAAATGCAGCACTTTGAATCCAACTAGAACTGTCACAACTGAACCAGGGATACCGCTCCATAATGGGAATTGAGGTGACACCAAATGCGTGAACTTTTAACCTAGCTTTTCCCGATCCGTCAGTTAAATAGTTCTCCCAAATGCGATCCAACC
>NW_014582278.1:1926-2469 GCF_000485595.1 Priapulus caudatus
ATAGTTCTCCCAAATACGATCCAACCATTTTATACAGCTTTTAGTCGATTCTGGAACTAAACCCCCGAGCGTAATATAATCATAGTTTCTAATATACCATTCCAAATAACGCTCATCCTCGCCAAAATGAAAACAAGGCAGGGGTCTTACGCCTAAAGCCTCCATTTTCATTTGATTTTCGTAAGTTTCTTGGGCGCTACCAATACCATCAAGAACCGAAGCTAAGACCGTGTTATCATCGGATCTAATTATGTCAACATTTTCTTGAATATACCTACAATAAGCCGGTAAATCAATTTCAACGCCTAATGTATGGGCGGAAAATGCACCCGAATCAACAAACACTTTATCACCTTGATTGCGCATTGCATCAACGTATTGTTGCTTATTAACGTAGTGATAGGATTCAAGTAAATGGGGAACTGCATTAACTTTGTCTTTTTCCGATTCGGTTAACTTTTCATAACGCTTAGTATGCTTGTAGCCGTTGGAATTAACGGCTGCCATGTAAATTTGCATAGTCCTCCGCTGCGGTAACTAAGC
>NW_014582278.1:3469-4796 GCF_000485595.1 Priapulus caudatus
GTATAACATCGAAAAAATTACCCCATAGGAATAGCGGAAATTTGCTCATGCTATAGTCATCTCTAATATATGCGTTTAAAACAAATTCCCTTCCTCTAAAACCTTCTTTTTCTACTACGGTTATTTTAGTGATGCATGTAATGCTAGACTTTAGCACCCTTGCTACCTGCTTCGCATTCGATTTGTTTGAATAGCGGTTCATTTTATTTCCCTTTATTTAATTAACTTACAAAACCATTATATAGGAAATAAAATAAGAAACAAGATTAATTTAAGGTTTTAGATTATTTGAATCCCGGACTTGCATAAGTAGCTTCCCGAGGTGGTTTTCACCAACCCCGTGGCAAACACCCCAATAAACGTCGCCCCAATCATTTCCATCGACAAGAAACTGCTCACCCGTTTCAGCAAGCTTTTTCTTCAGCTCATGGTTATTGAACTTCTGCGTGAGAAGGTTCCACATTACGCTATGTTTCACTTTATCCCAATCAGGACGCATAGTCAGGGTTCTTCCAAGCCTTTTAGCTTTACCAGGGGAACCACACAATTGAATGTATTTTCGTTCTATTGTGTCACGGGTTTTAGAGGCTTGGTAAGCATGTTCAACGGTTGGATATTTACGCCCGTCGACCCTGACTACAGATGGCCAAAAATTACTCAACCACCTGTATTCCTTTTCAAACTTATCAATCATTTTGAATCTCTTGCAAGTGAAAGAAATTCACTTCTTGTTTGTGCTTCGGTTAGAAAGGCACCTTTCAGCGCGGTTGTTATTGTAGTATGACCCTGTTGCGACACACCGCGCGATTCCATGCACATATGCCGCGCTTTAAGCAGGACACCTACACCAACGGGTTCAAGTGCCTCGTTAAGCGTGTTAGCAATCTGCTGTGTGAGACGTTCTTGCACTTGCAAACGACGGGCAAATATATCGGTGATTCTACTCAACTTGGACAAACCTATTATTTTACCATCGGGAATATAAGCAATTGTGGCGGTTCCGAAAAACGGAGCCATGTGGTGTTCACAATGACTATAGAAAGGAATGTCCTTAACCACAACCATCTGGTCATAACCCTCACCTCCTCTTTGAATACTTTGGCGTGTTTCATTGGGTCTTGCTTGTAGCCAGAAAACCAGCTTTCTAGAGCGTTACATACCCGCTCAGGTGTTTCGCGCAACCCCTCCCGAGTTGGATCATCGCCAGCGAATTGAATAATGCGCGTAATGTTGTCTTCAATGCTATTGTGGTTATCACCTTCCCAGGGGAATACAATCCAACTATCCCTGAAGGCACACATTGGATTCGTTTTATCTATTAAGGCGA
>NW_014582278.1:5796-8244 GCF_000485595.1 Priapulus caudatus
CAAATCTGAGTAAGTATTGACCCATATTTTCAGCAGTTGGGTTGAATGGAACTTCGACAAAGGAGCTCAAAAAATCATTCTTGTCTTGGTTATTTGGAATAGTGTTACCGTTAATCAAACATTCCATCATTTCGTCATTTTCCCAAATAAGGAAACTATGATCCCATGTGCGTTCTAGCCTTTTCGATACTTATGAACCCATAATTCTTTTGTTTTGCCACTATCAATAATATCATCAAAAAAGAAATCAGCGTTTTCCGGGTTGTCCACAATTTTAACATGAGGAAATACGCTCCGTAGTGCATAAGCTGCTGGAACGCCACCCCGTGGGATCGGGTAACATTTAAAACCGTCAATTCTGTTTTGTTTTAAACCAATGCACAGTTCAAGAACTGTTGCGTTTGTTAAATTTATTTTATTTGACATTCTTAGTCCTTTAATTTGCAAGTAACCGAGCACTTGCGAGTTTCTTCAATAATAACTTTGGATAATATTATCCCCGTCCCTTCTAGCTGGCGAGGGCCAACAAATCTGAGTAAGTATTGACCCATATTTTCAGCAGTTGGGTTGAATGGAACTTCGACAAAGGAGCTCAAAAAAATCATTCTTGTCTTGGTTATTTGGAATAGTGTTACCGTTAATCAAACATTCCATCATTTCGTCATTTTCCCAAATAAGGAAACTATGATCCCATGTGCGTTCTAGCCACATGCAAAGTTTTTCTTTTATTTCGCTGAAATCAATAACCCTACCCACTTCATCCAACCCATTTTCGGCAATGCAATGGAAATGGATGCGATAATTGTGCCCATGTAAAAATCTACATTTTCCTTCATGGCCTACAACACGGTGTCCGACTGAAATATCATGGTATCTGTTCGCTGCGATTTTCATTTACGCTCCTTATATTCTTCCCAACCTTTCTTCCTTAACTTGCAGGCTAAACACTCCCCGCAACCATAACCCCAATCATTCCAAGTTGAATCGTCACCTTCATAACATGTGGCGCTATTAGATAGAACCTCATTTAATACGCTACATTGTTCAGCTAATTCAAACGTTTCTCCCTTGGTTAATCCCATTATTGGTGTTTGTACTTTGATTGTTGAATTAGAACCAATGTTTAAGGTCTCGACAAAATTGGTTATAAAGGGTAATCTGCAATCAGGGTATCCACTATAATCCGTCTGGCAAGCCCCAATGACAATGGTTTGAATCCCGTGTTTCTGCGCGTAAGCATGGGCTAATAACAAGAAGAGGGCGTTTCTGTTCGGAACGAAGGTCGCGGGTAGATCAGTTTCCCGATGGTGCTTTCCTTCCAATTTATCACCTGTTACAAAATGACTGTCCCCAATTTGCTTCAACTCGGAAACAATTATTCTCTCGTTTGTCACACCTAAGTTATGAGCAATTACTCCCGCACTTTCAACTTCGCGAATATTACTTTGGCCATAGTCAAATGTAAGTGTTTTAACTTGTGAAAATACCTTAAGCGCCCAGCCGAGACAGGTGGTTGAGTCCTGTCCTCCGCTGAAAATAACGAGAGCACTCTCATTAAGAGGTTGCTTAGGGATTTCCGGAAATAGAGTGTTGTTCTGCATTATTCTAGCCCAATAAGTTTATGAATTTGTAACTGTAATGTATAACCGTATTTCATGCAGCTTTTAACAACCGCTTGAACGTTCTTTTCGTTTTCTACTGGGTCATGGGAGTCCATTGCTTGTAGGTAAACAGGGACGCTATTAAATTCAGGGGGCCTTGCTGGTGAAAGGCCTAAACCAAGAACGCTTGAGGGAAGACCGTCATGTTGGTTGACATGTTTGTGGTCAAGTACGTATTTATAAGCATTAATTCGCAGGCGTAATAACCTGTTAATAGTTGGGGTTTTTGGGCTGCACACTATTTGGACGAAACAGCTAAGGTTCGGTGACGGGCAGAGTGTCCCGTTAGTTTCTACTTGAACGCGGAAACAACTATTAAGCAATCTGTCACAAAGGTGCGAAATATCCTGTCTAAATGGCTCACCTCCCGTAATAATAACAAGAGGTTTATTGTGGGTATTTAATTGCAGGACTTTTTCAATAATCGCATTAACAGGATACCTATTATTGGTGGTGTATTCGGTATCACATCCTGGACATTGTAAGTTGCAACCGCCTAAACGAATGAAAATAGCAGGTTGACCACAATAAGGGCCTTCGCCCTGTATTGTGGAAAAAATACTATGAACTAACAAGTTTTCATTTGTTTCTAATTTTGATGGTTTTTGATTGTTCATAGTATTTTCTTATTCTGCGGGTGGGGAACTTATGGGCTTTTTATTGAAGCGTTTCCACTGAGAAAACTGTGTTCGAATAGTGTTCTCAGCGAATTCGTTCTTAAAATGGGCGATTAAATCCTTAACCACTGGAGTTTCGGGCTGATTGGTGCAATGTGTCCATATTTTGC
>NW_014582279.1:0-999 GCF_000485595.1 Priapulus caudatus
TATATATATATATATATATATATATATATATATATATGCACGTGACTTGTCCGCCAGCGTATACACGCACACACATGCACACAGGCACGCACGCTTGACCAAATACCCCTATAGTATCCCGCCTACCCAGCCCCGCGCACACGAACGCTCTTGCGCGTCGATCGCACAGACGCTGCAGTCGTAGCATGGTCTCTATATGCATCTCTGTGTCGTTAACGAATTCTCGATACCTTTAACTCAATTACACAACAGCAAACCGCAGCTAAATTACGCACAAATGGAACAATTACGAGATTATTTTCATTTAGAGTCAGAAGCTGAATGGCACACAGCGCCACTCCTTTCTGCGCGCATCGCGGCCCATTCTGCTCTCTTGTTTGCACGGCCCGCTTAATGCATCGCCGACCCATTGTGCGCGCGCTCTGGGCGTTGTGAGTCGAAGCACCCACGAATGGTGGAAGTGTGAGAGGAGGCGGGCCAAACTGCCGCTGCTGCTCAATAGAATGCACTAATTAATTTGAGAGGTGGAGTTCTGACCCGTCTGGAAAACAGATTAATGGCGCCATCCGTTTTCGAGGCAGTTATGTGCGCGCATAAAAGGCAGTAAGACCTTCGAGTGGGCTAGACGCGGGCAGCTTGATCCGCCCGCGCTGGCGCCTCCTACCGGGAACCACTGTCCGTCGCTGCTATCCTTCACAGCAGTCGACAAATTGCTAATCATTCGCTACAGGGAGCGCTAGCGTGGAAGAGGGGGAGCGCGTGTGGATGCCGACGAGGAGGAGGGGGAGCGCGTGTGGATGCCGACGAGGAGGAGGGGGAGCGCGTGTGGATGCCGACGAGGAGGAGGAGGAGCGCGTGTGGATGCCGACGAGGAGGAGGAGGAGGAGGGGAAGGAGGGGAAGGGGAGGAGGAGGAGGAGGAGGAGAAGGTAAGGAAGGGGAGGGGAGGAGGAGGAGGAGGAGGAGGAGGAGGGAGGGGAGGAGGAGGAGGAGGAGGAGG
>NW_014582279.1:4950-6042 GCF_000485595.1 Priapulus caudatus
ATACGTATATATAGAGAGAGGGGGAGAGGCGGAACAGAGGGGGAATGAGAGCGGATTTATATAGGATTAACAGCAAAACCTAGAAGTTGAGACAGAAGGGGAAATGAAAAGGGGGGATAAAGCCAGCGACCACAAAAGTGATACACAGAAAAAGCGCGAAAGAGGAAAAATCCCTGAGTGTGAGAACGACTAAAGTTATCACAGAGAAAATTAAAACGACATCCATATTGAAATCGTCTGTAAGTGCTAAGAAAACACACCTCTTCATCTCAGCGTGTCCAAACGCCTTAATAACGAAGATGTTATTTCATTAAGTAAAATATCAAATAACATGTAACCCATTAGCACGAATATATGAGGAATTGATTTTAATCATGCGTTGGAAGAGGCAATTATCGTGAGTAATTTCCATTAACGTCCATTAATGGAGTCTTGCGCTCGCTTTATTAACCAAATAACTTTATAGGGCACATAATTGAGTTGCTGAATCAACACTCTGATAGAATAAATAGCTTATTGCGGCCGGGGTTGTGACGTCGTCTACAAGAAAAGAGCAAGACGGCAGCTCTGCAATAAGGCCGTGGTGCGAGCGTGTTTGTCCACTGAGCTAATGGGCTAGAGGCTACACGCGCTGCACAGTGTAATTTCCTGGCCGCTCATATCGTCCTCAATTGTCTCGGCAATTAGGAGCTCTCCTCAAATATTTACCCTTTCTATAAATTAATTTCGCCGAATTTGGATCATTTAGAAGGCTCGGCTGAAGTGACTCGGCAATATTGAAACGCATTAAGACTCAATATTCAATTTGAGCGTTTAATGGAAGAGGGCCAATGTTGATTCAGGCCATCTTCAGGCTCTAATTTGACAGGCGATACATTGGGCGCCTTGCCGCAGCAGCGTCGGCAGCTTCCATAGACAGGCGTGTTCTCTCTCTACGTCTTTAACTGCTGTCTCGCGAGAGACTCTGAGCGCGCGCGCGTGTGTGTGCTCGCGCGGGTATATATGGGACACGCGTGATTGCGTGCGCGTATGTGTGTGTGTGTGTGTGTGTGTGTGTGTGTGTGTGTGTGTGTGTGTGTGTGTGTGTGTGTG
>NW_014582279.1:6600-8244 GCF_000485595.1 Priapulus caudatus
ATTAGTCTACCTTTTTTTCTTTTTCTTTTTTCGTTCCCTTTCCTTCTCCTCTCTCTCTCTCTCTCTCTTTCTCTCTCTCTCTCCCTCACCCACATTTACCCCCTCGCACGCCCTCACTCCACGTCTCTCTCTTCCCCTCCCGGTATGTCTTTCTGTCTCAATCTCCATTGTTTCTTTCACATTCGCTGCTTACTAAGATCTCACCACATTACATGCATGAGCAATAGCGGCGTATGACCTGTTGGGCCGGTGTGGGTATGGCCGCCTATAGGTGCCTAGGTGTCGTGAGCGCATTAACTTAGACTAAAGCTCGTCGCTCATAAATGACTAAACCGAATACTTAACGTAACATTACGGATACGTAAGCTCTCATTTGTAAATAGATGCGGTCATTGCTATTCGTTACAGAATCGTATGTAGTTCGCTCTCGCATATGACTGTAAAACATGTGAGTATGGCATCTCCGGACAGAAATTGGTAACTAGTGTTATTTATAAAACTACCAGATTATATATAGGCTGCTTTGTGATATCAGAGGCAGATTCGTTTATTTAGATATAGCTATATATATATATATTATTAGTATAGTATACTATATAGTATATATATTATATAGCTGATACACAAACAGCCTTTTTATATGAAATCAATGTTAGTTTAGAAATACACACTATATATATATCATTATATATATATATAGTATATATGATATATATCCGTATAGATATATTTATGTCCGCGTGTGTTTTTGTGGGCGCGCGTGCGTGTGTGGATTATGCAAGTTTGGGATGATTGCGAAGTAAACATTTAAACTTTGTGGAATAGCACAATTTTCAGTCGTCTTTTTATTCGTTACTTTCAGATTTAATTTATTGCATAATTACCGTATAAACTTGTAATTTAGAATATGATTGGATTTCTTGTTTCCTCTAGCGTCATTTGTAGTTCAACGCTCTGTGTATCCTCATAGATCGTGTATCCTAATGACGAAGTCCCATAAACAGGGAATAATTTTATTTTAAAAATCTAGTTAAAGAAGTTGAATCTCTTAGAGAATCCAACACCAGCCCCTGCTGCATTCATTCAAATTCAGCTACCAACAACGATCCCCGAATTTTCCCTCCCGCCTCATATATTCAACAATCAAATTAACCATCCGCAGACCCACGTGGTAACGCTCGTTCGTCCTTGAACGGCTGAATTGTTTTCAGCGCACATACCTCGTTAACTGTTTTGATTAACGGCTAATAACCCTGTTAGTGACATTAGCTCATTTATACTAATTGCCTTTTAACGCACGACGCTGAGTGTCTCTAAATATCGCATTGTCGTAAAGTACCAGAACAAAACGGTCGCGAGATTAGCGTCGCGATAGACTAATTTGCACAAGGACGGCACTCTTTTTTTCGCTGTTCTTCGTCATTGTTTAGATTCGATGTGGATTCTATATGCACGCGGCCGTGAGTGCTGGGCGAGCGCGTGGCTTGTCGTTCAGTGGTATAGAACCACGCGGGACTGACGGATGTGTTGACACTGTACGGCGTGCGAGTCTTTCTCTATCTTCTCCTCCCCTCCTATTCTCTTCCCCTCCCTCTCGTTCTCTTTTCTCCCCGCTCTCTCTGTGTAAGCATATATATATATATA
>NW_014582280.1:1511-8242 GCF_000485595.1 Priapulus caudatus
TGTGTTAGTGTACGCGCAATGGCGGCGCCGTGTGTTTACAGTTGATACGCTTCAAGTGCCTGTGACGTCACCGGTATTGTATGTACATGCAACATAGCTGCCATGTGTTTTGCCTACATATCCGGTGACGTCACGCATTCGCTCGCCACATCATTTCGAAATGAATTGCCAGTAGTGCTTACTTTGAGGAATAAATGGATAAATACCTGGTGTAAAGTTGTGGAAAGTGTTCAAAAAGATAGGCGAGATGTCCATGTTGATAGATAAGTGTTAAAAAGCCCGATCATTTTGCGTTTTGGTGATAAATTTTTGGTTAGACCAGTTGGAGCATTTGGTGTCTTTACATCTATGGCAGAATGTGCTATAGCCCTGCGGCAGCTATCCGCGAGCTATAGTACTAGAGCTATGACAGTGTCTGCTGTCACATTCACTGGCAGCAAGAACAAGTCCGCACCTGCATCTATTGACTATATATAACAACATGGTGCCTAACTCGCCGCCGCACGGACCACAACTCACCCACAGGCACTTGAAGCGTTTCAATAAAATATAATGCTAAATAAATACGAAATCTAATACTAGTACTACAAAATTCTTAATGTTTCTGTACTCTCCTTCACCTATTATTTCCGACAGTTTCCTGTAAATTCAGTGTAAATGCTCTATGCACACCCACTACCCGGCCGCCATTGCCGACGGTGCACAGTGACAGTTAAATATATAGCAGGTAGCAAAGCGCTCGACTCGAATCCGCCCGACGCTCGATGGATTTCACACGATTACAACACAAAGACAGTATTAGTGTGTATTGTATTATCATAATGATGTATTGCATAAACCTGCTGTTGTTTTTGAGTATTGTTGCAACGTTAAACATTATAACACCTTATTACATTTACATCTAAAATTAAGGCCAGAACGGCATATAAATCATATTAAATCGAAACTAATTCAGAACAATGATTTAAACATTTCAGGGTTCGACAAAGGGCAAGCAGGCCACTAAAGGCCAAAAGCAGATTGTAGAAGAGAACAAGTCCACATTAACATTCTACATATATTTGAGTGTTGCCATAACAGTAGGTACTAGGTAGCACAATTGTGAAAGCCCTGCCTAACATCTTGTCACATAACATTTCTATGTAAATCTATGTAAATAACATGATTTACCAGCGATTTCCGCATGCCATGCGTGACCCACTTCTGCCTCAAGTAATGACTGTTGTTCCACTATTAATAGCCATTTACTATATAGCCAATATAATCTGAAACATGTTGGCATTTCAAGTTACGTGCAAAAGTGCTATTTATTCCCGTGTATCAAGATACTACAGTCTATTATTCCTTGTTTATTGGTGATAATATATAGTAATGGTATTGTGTTGTTAACGATAACGTAACGGTTAACATTAGAATGATATTTTTGACAGGTTGCCTACCTTCTGTTGACATACATATTCTTCTGGGATTCGTTTACCACATATTATCAGGTTTGTGTTACATACGAAAGAAGCTGAGAATGTTTGTTAATTTCAGCACGGTATTGTCTTAGCTCTCCGCAGTACGCAATTTATGTCCATGGGGTAAAATGTAGTGAATTCAGGGACCAGTAACTTTGGAACAGGGCAGCTAATTTTTATGGTTGTTACTATAGGTTATATAGCAACATGTGTGAAATCGCGACCGTCTAGCCTTTCAGACTTATTTCAGAGACTGCTTATATAATGTGTGCGTTGATAATTACCCAAATTAACGGTTAAAAATTTGAAATCGTACTCGCCGTTCTCAGGTGCTGTGGATGCTGACATGTGCGGTCTACGCCGGCTCGTATCGGACAATGGCATACATGGCCAAGGCAGCATACTCACCGACGGGCCAACTGCTGGATGGTGGGATCGATCTGAACATGGAAGCCGGGTTTGGAGAGTGAGTAGTGTAACGTTAGGTCGATGTAAACAAAGAGAAAGGACGTCTGGCTACTCTATTGTTGCAATGCAGGACTTACTCAACCCGCTCAGTCCTTGTGTTTTAAGGCGCGCGATCGCGCTCTTCGCGCGCCATCGCGCGCTCTCGATCGATCAGGAGAAGTGCGAAAAAACGCGCATCTAGCATTATCAAAACGCACACTTCGATTCGTTGTTTGTTTTTTCATATAATTCAAACTTATAACTCGAAAGATCAACGAAACGGTGTGTAATACATACGCGACATTGCGGAAGTCGGTTCACAATGTTTATGACACGACATTGTAACGCTTATAGCCCGAACAGCAGTCTTTAACATATTCATCCCCCATCAATTTATTTATCACTGGCGAAAGCTGGACGATGCTTGACTATCTGTATTTCTTCGTTACACACTGACACGTATACACGACCTCTCGACGGGTCGTAACTCACAAAGCCTAACTGAACTGCGTGGACTGCTTTGCAGCCCGGACCGCCACAAAAACCATAAACGCTAAACAAGTCCGGCCGTATCATACGCGAGCAATACATGAGTGAAACTGGGAGACTGTTACTGTATTCAATCATAGGCTAGCAGCAGATCGAGAACTGGTGATGAAGAATGCAGCTGACAATGAAAAATTAAAAAGCCTGATTAAGGTTTTTCAGTGAAGTTTTATTGGCAAAACTGTAGGTTTTCTTGCAAATGAACTGAAATACCTCAAATTGAGACAAAAATGCAAACAAGTGGACTGAATGGATTATGATGTTGGCAACCTACTATTAAAGTTTTAATAGTCTGCTTTGATAACTTATTGAGTGTTGTTTCTTTTTGACTAATCTGCTAAATGTGTGATTTCAATTTTTCCAATTCAAGGCAAGAACTGATATTGTTAGTTGATTATATATCACTAATAAATACATAAATTAATTAAATAATGCATGTTATCTATATATTTTAACTTCTATAATGCGGATTAATTGGCTATTTCTATTGAATCTAGATTTTAAATTTCCGGAGGTGGCATGCCCGATGACCCTCCTATGTGCCTCGTGACCTGCGGGCACTCGGATGCAAATCACACACCTCAGCAAGCCAAGGCGTGTGATTTTTCACTCGCCTGCCTTTTTCAAAACACAAGGACTGAACCCGCTATATTATTATTGTTATTATTATTAAATCTTTATTGCATGTAATTAAGATACAAATACATGTACTGACGACAGTTCTTTTCATGGAGAAAAAATCTGATAAAAGCAATAGTGTTGAGTAGTTAAAATGATAAAATTTCGGACTGATACAGTACAATACAATGCTATACAACGTGAATATGATCCGGGGATGTCACGCTGTGAAATTTTTGATGAGGAAAACTTCGGCTGCATTAAGAGAGACAGAGCGAGCTGGATGTTAGTGTCTCTAAAGTCAGTAGACCTATCATGTCCAGAACCACCCAGAGAAAAACGTATCTGTATTTCAGAAAGAATGAGAGCTGGATGTTAGTGCATCTAAAGTCGGTAGACTTGTCATGTCCAGAACCACCCAGAGAAAAACTTTCTGCTACGTATTTGTATTTCGGAAATAATGAGAGCGAGCTGTTAGTGTCTCTAAAGTCGGTAGACTTGGCATGTCCAGAACCACCCAGAGAAAAACCTTCGGCTACGTATCTGTATTTCGGAAAGAATGAGAGCGAGATGTTAGTGTCTCTAAAGTCAGTAGACCTGTCATGTCCAGAACCACCCAGAGAAAAACTTTCGGCTACGTATCTGTATTTCGGAAATAATGAGAGCGAGATGTGAGTGAGTGTAAAATCAGTAGACTTGTCCTGTCCAGAATTGCCTCGGCGTGCTTGGAGTGTAATGCGGCCATTTTTTTATTATTTCAGGCATCTTAAAGACATAGTTTTACTCACAGCCATAATGCAAATGTTGACGTTGTTGTCAAACTACTTCTGGCTGATATGGTTACTGGTGAGTACGTTATTAAAACCGTTTTCTCGATATTCATAAACTTTTAACTGTTTTAGTGGTGTCTTGGAGTAACTTCACATCGGATTTCATGAAGGTATAACAATAAATTGTTTTCTAATGTAATCTATTATATTTTGCCTGTTGGAAAGAGTTTTGTCAACTGGTGTAGTTGTCTTTGTCAGACTCTTGTCACCTGCCATCATCGGGTGACGATCTCCAGTAACTTCATTCAGATTGAGAATAGCAACCAACTAGGCTTATTATCGAAACTGTTGCTAATAGGTTAACTGAATGGATTCATGGTGAAATAACTTGACTCGTCTAGCAACGTTCGGTAATGGGTAGTTATGATGCAACCTATTAGCCAGCGAGCCGTGCAGCCGTGATTTACACGGTCAGTTTTGAAACTGCACGGCCAAAAATGTGTAGCACGGCCTAAAATATTGATCTAAAGATACACATACAAAAAAATTGCACTCCCAAATATTTTTTCTGCATTCCCACAATACCCATCCCTGGCTAATACCTGTTATGACGTAGAGAGAACCTAAGTATGTTTGTGCGTAATCGCATTATAAATCGTCGTCTTGGTCTGTCTGTTCCAGGTGCCGTTTCGAGGTTTCCACCTGCTGTGGGTGAACGTGCTCGGACCGTGGTTCTTTGCACCGGCTCCGGAAGAAGAGATCAGCGACAAGAAACAGAAGAAGCTGGACAGAAAGATGAAGCGGCGCCAATGAAGCGAAGCATCTGCATCGGTCGTGCGTCGGAATGCGAACGTCTGCATCAGACGGTTAACCGCAGCTGCGCACGTTGCTCTGGTAGTCAGAAAGCTTATTTGCTGGTACCATGAACGTATCTATGCAGTGCGTAGTCGTGTTCTTCGCCCGGTACACTATCGAGGGCAAGTTTGTTTGGTGTAGGTTCCGTTTGGTGAAGGTCGTTTGATTGTGATCTGCGTGTACACGTGCAATATCTCTTCTTACCGGTGAGATATTGTCTTCGCCTAGCAGAATGCGAGTCAGAGAACTGTGTTGGTGACCCGGCCGATCAAATTATTGATTGCGGAAACCCTGGTCAAAAGTTAAATCGAATAAACGTGACCCAATGGTGATACACCTGTTGTGCTGCCATCTGTTGTCAAATAAAAGTGGGAATTCATAAAATGTTTCTGAGATTAGTTTGCACGGGTGAGTAAAGGAAGAAATAATTTGGTTTTAGGATCTTCTTTGAGAGACAATGTACGATTGTAATTGTTACTACAAATTGCATTCCAGATGCACATATCATTGGATGGTTACCTGCGCATTGATTTATAGCAAAAAATTGTGTATGCCACTATAATAACCTAATTTATAAATTTTATGTCAGGTTTGTTGTAAACAATTCTTGAACTGTGGTGTTTGTTATAATAAATTTTGTTACAGAATGTTTCTGTGTTATAGTTCTGTGTTATTAATAGTTCTTCACATATGTGTGCCTCTGTTATAGTTACAGCTAGTGTACTGCGCACACGATTTTAGCCAACTCGGGTCGTAGATATCATATCCACACGTGTAAATATCCAGTAAGTATGATATCAATGGTTCAAGTTTATTTTTAGGTCTCAGGTGAAATATAATGATTCGCTAGAGGAACCACCATTCAATGACATAAGGAAATGGTGTGTTGAATTTAGAGTCCTTTTATAGAGGAGATACAAGAGATAGGAGATTTTAAGAATCTAATGTAAGCAAGTATGACCTGCCACCTAGTGTCAGAAATGATTATAAAGCGCGCATATATAAATAACACGCATAATGAATCACTTGGACTTTCGTCACGCCGTGACGGGCTTCTCTCTCGCGAAATATATCACGGTCAGTGTACACGTGGCCCGAAGCGTCCCCGACATGTTCTCTCTGTGTTTTAGTCGTCAAAGATTCGAGCTGTGACAACTTTGAATGCGCATATTTATTATAACTAACGTAAGTTAGTATTGCGTGTGCGTTATTTGTTAGGTCCTAGCTTACGTTTATAATTTACAGAAATTTTTGCTCAGCCGTAGCATCTGTCGTTGCTATGATTTATAATTCATTCTTGNGTGTGTGTGTGTGTGTGTGTGTGTGTGTGTGTGTGTGTGTTGTGTTGTGTTGTGTGTTGTGTGTTGTGTGTGTGTTGTGTTGTGTGTGTGTGTGTGTGTGTGTGGTGTTAGGTCCTAGCTTACGTTTACGTTTATAATTTACATGCATTTTTTGCTCAGCCGTAGCATCTGTGGTTGCTATGATTTATAATTCATTCTTGTCATTCACTCGTTTAATTGAGGTTTTTTACGAAATTCTTATGAAAACCCGGTTACGAAAAATGAACTTGGAATTTTAACGTGTATATATATATATTAGAAGAATAAACAATTGTCATCCCTATCACTAACCCTAATCCTATCACTAAGCGTGAGAAGGCGAGCGCATGCGAGCGGGAGAGAGCGCACGCCAGCGAGATTGAGAGAGGAGCAGATAGGGCGGGAGAGAGTGGGAGAGATACACATTAGTGAGATAGAGAGGAGAGAAACAGGGAGACGAAGAGAGAGGGGAGGGAGTGAGAAATAAAGAGAGAGAAAAAGAGAGAAACAGGGAGACGAAGAGAGAGAGAGGGGAGGGAGGGAGAAATGAAGAGAGAGAAGAAGAGAGAAACAATACACAAGCGTGAGACAGAGAGAAGAGATGGAGAGAGAGAGATAGTTAAACGAAACAGATGGAGGGGAGAAAAGGCGAAGGTAAGAATGAGCATTAGAGAGAGAGAGAGAGAGAGAGAGAGAGAGAGAGAGAGAGAGAGAGA
>NW_014582280.1:9483-9757 GCF_000485595.1 Priapulus caudatus
GTGTGTCTCTAGCGCTCGCCCTCTCTCGCTCTCTCTCGCTCTCTCTCTCTCTCTCTCTCTCTCTCTCTGCGTGTGTGGCTCTAGCGCTCGCGCGCTCTCTCTCTCTCGCTCTCTCTCGGCCCTCACATTTTCCCTATCGTTCTGTCTTTCGCTCACTTTCTGTCTCTTTCTCCCCCACACTAGTCAAAGTCAATAGTCACATGGAATTTGGTCACAAATAGTAATTAAAACTCGGTTGTAATTAAACCTCAAAAATAAAAGCGGAGAGAACAGG
>NW_014582281.1:2076-3704 GCF_000485595.1 Priapulus caudatus
CGTCGTACGTAACGTACGTACGAGGTGTCGTAGTAGTGTGGTGTGGTGGTACGTGTGTGTGTGTGTGTGTGTCGTGTGTGTGTGTGTGTGTGTGTGTGTGTGTGTGTGTGTGTGTGTGTGTGTGTGTGTGTGTGTGTGTGTGTGTGTGTGTGTGTGTGTGTGTGTGTGGAGGGGTGAGCGTCTCTTCCTTATCATTCGTGTCTCAATCTGTAAATCCATCTACATATCTATACCTTGCTAAATTTATTTTTACCGGTTTATATATTGCGAGTGTGTGGTCAGTTTGCGTTTCACATACATGCGATGTAAATTATTATATGATATGATAAAAATTAACGCGTCAGGTAAACAAAATAGCCGGTTATGTAATGTTGAAGAAAGCTTTCAGCTTGTAATAGATGATAAACATATTAGCGAGCCTTGAAGAAAACATTGCTCACTTGTTTATCGTCACTTGTTGGTTTATTGAACATTCTACATCCCTTACTCGTGTTACCTCTCCATATATACTAATGATGTTCATATACCGTAACGTATTACGTGCAAGACGGGCGCGAACTGAAAGTCGCTGTGAATTATTCAATAACCAGTCATCTAATTTCACTTGGCTATAGAAGTTGACATCTTTAAGAATTGTTATATACGTATATGTATGTATGTGTCTATATACATACATATACGCATATATACACGCATATTATATACATGTATATATATATATATATATATATTTCATGTCTATGCTTGCAATGAGAAACAGGACATGAGAGTAGCTTACTGTTTATGTTTCCACGTCGCTGTGTCTGCTTGCCTGAGCAGCACGCTATGTCGTTCTTCAACATCGTGTAGCGTGACCAGAAATACGGTTTGTTTGACCGTAACGACTATTCTATTTGCTCAGCTGATATAATACTCGCTTGAACCATCTATTTATTGTCTTCACTACAAAAACGTTGGGCAACGATAAATATTAGAGACGCACCACATTATTGTTAGCACGATTGCACAATCAGGACGGATAGCGACGGTAATGTGCATTTCTATACAATTATTATGAGTTGTATCAAGCACTCGTGCTATTTTTAAGAATATTAAATGGCAAATGTATGTTCATTTTATGTTCATTTGATGTTCATGTGTTATTGCATATCGGAAGAGAACGAATGATGACAGTGAAACAAAAATGGCGGACACCGACCGGGTTTCGACCTGTTCTGTAACCCGACCGTCTCTACATCAATGAAAGAAGAAAATACATCTAAGCAACAGATCGCTTGCATACTCGCTTGTTTAGTTGACTGTCGGTTAGGGATAATTCCGCCGACAATTTATTAACGATTAATTAATTATTCAACGATTATTTAACGCCGCATTGACACAATTAAAATTTATTTTAAAATGTTGTGACGATACTATTTTGTCGGTGGGGTTGGCGGCATGGAATTAGGTCTTCGTGTTTATTGCTCACAAACACACATGTGAACCAGTTATTAAAAATATCTGCTTATTCCCCATGAGAATTCTATAAAATAATAGCTAGCATGCTATTCAATTCTAATCGCTTAATTGTTCCAATGTTGAGTTAAATTCAATTTTCTCTCTCTCTCTCTCTATATATATATATATAT
>NW_014582281.1:7696-9901 GCF_000485595.1 Priapulus caudatus
ACATACTGCTGTGGGCTCACACATTAATGTCTAACCTCCTCCACACTCTTCATGTGAATGTCTCATACATACTGCTGTGGGCTCACACATTAATGTCTAACCTCCTCCACACTCTTCATGTGAATGTCTCATACATACTGCTGTGGGCTCACACATTAATGTCTCATACATACTGCTGTGGGCTCACACATTAATGCCTCCTCCACACTCTTCATGTGAAGAGTGTGGAGGAGGTTAGCATTAATGTGTGAGCCCACAGCAGTATGTATGAGACATTCATGTGAATGTCTCATACATACTGCTGTGGGCTCACACATTAATGTCTCATACATACTGCTGTGGGCTCACACATTAATGTCTAACCTCCTCCACACTCTTCATGCGAATGTCTCATACATACTGCTGTGGGCTCACACATTAATGTCTAACCTCCTCCTCACTCTTCATGTGAATGTCTCATACATACTGCTGTGGGCTCACACATTAATGTCTAACCTCCTCCACACTCTTCATGCGAATGTCTCATACATACTGCTGTNGCAGCAGCAGCAGAGACACAGCAGCAGCAGCAGTAGTAACAGCAGCAGCAGCAGCAGCAGCAGCAGCAGCAGCAGCAGCAGCAGCAGTAACAGCAGCAGTAGCAGCAGCAGCCATTTAGATAATTATTTTCCTTGTACAGACATGCTACATTTCATATAAGTGCTTTCCGACGAGTCGTTGCTCGTCCCGCGTGTAACGGCTAGCGGGTTGCGATCAACAGCGTTGTAAAGAGAACGTTTTTAAACCTTCGCTGACATACTTCTGTTTCTCAAGGTTCGTTTTCTTCTCGCTAAACACGAGTCCACTGCGCTTCTAGCGGGGCGCGAACAAGCCATCATTAACGAGTATCTGTCTGACAATCGGTTTTTAGAGAAAGATTTTCAATACCTTCTACGCGTAATTGCTCGAGCTAATGTGATTTCGCCGCATGTTGACATTTGCTTGACAGTATATGCACAAACACGCACCAATCAGGTACACACACACACACACAGCACACACAACACACACACACACACACACAACACACACAACACACCCACACAGAACCACACACAAAACACACACCACACACACACACACACACCACATACACACAACACACACACACACACACACACACACACACACACACACACACGCACGCAACGCACGCACGCATCGCACCCACACACAGCACACACACACACACATACATACATACAGCAGACATACGCGCACGCGCACGGTTCCCTGTTACTTGCTGCTACGTTACTATTTCTACATGTTTATAATGTAATGTTGTCCTATTTGTATGAAATTCTGTATTTGCTCATATTGGATCCTAGTTTATACATATAGTCCAGGAAATCTGAGCATTTTGAGCGGTGAAAAAAAACAACAGAAATTTATTTCACTGGCCAGATGCGTTTTAGTGAGTCTCCCAGAACAACAATACTAAAAGTCCTAAGAAATCCTCCCCGCAAATTGCCAATAATTGCATAAATCCAAAATGGCCAATTTCCATGATTTTGTAAATAATTTCTGCTATCCAAGGACATCTTTTTCAATAATTTAAGTTCTATTTTAATTGATTGATTGCATGGAGAATGCATTTTACCTATATTAGAATAAAAAGTGGATCACTCCCTATCATGCGAAACTGCAATATGGCCGCCCTAATTTGCATAAAATCCAAAATGGCCGCCAATTCCATGATTTTGTTAATATTTCTGCTATCCAAGGACATATTCAGTAATTTAAAGTCTAATTTTGAATTATTAATGGCATGAGAATGCATTTACACTATATTAGAATAAAAATGGATCATTCCCTATCAGCGAAAATGCAATATGGCTGGCCCTGAATTTTGCATAAATCTAAAATGCCGCCATTTCCATGATTTTGTAATATTTCTGCTATCAAAGGACATATTTCAGTAATTTAAAGTTCTATCTAATTATTGATTGGGCATGGAAATGCATTTACCTTATTAGAATAAAAATGATTCACTCGCTAGTCATGCGAAAATGCAATATGGCTGCCCTAAATTTGCATAAATCCAATATGCCACTATTTACATTATATGTATAAATGTTTATCTGGCATGAGGATTTCTTATTCGATTGCCAAAATGGTTTAATTGTTAGACTAACATACAAATACTACGTACATGATTTATCTCAT
>NW_014582282.1:0-8226 GCF_000485595.1 Priapulus caudatus
AATTATCATCAGTTGTGTCTATTCACCTGTACTTACCTGTAACAATTATCATCAGTTGTGTCTATTCACCTGTACTTACCTGTAACAATTATCATCAGTTGTGTCGACTCGGCTGTACCTACCTGTAACAATTATGATGTTGTGTTGAATCGTCTGCAGTTACCTGTATTATTCAGTTGAGTCTATTCACCTGTATTTACCTGTATCAATTATCATGAGTTGAGTCTATTCACCTGTATTTACCTGCAGTGATCATGATTAGTCACATCTACTCACCTGTACTTACTTGTGTCTATAATGGTCACTGCTGTCTGTTCAGCTGTAGCTGCATCGTCTCATTGGCGACTATTTACACACAGAGATTTCGTGACAGTTAGACAAAGGGTCCGCCGTCTTGTATTCATTGTGTTGTTTCTTCGTGAGTTTATATATATATATTTATATATATATATAATATATATATGTGTGTAGTGTATGTGTGTGTGTTCGTGCCACGTGCGTGGCGTGACCAAGCTGCACGTGTGTGCGCGTGCGCTGTGCGTGTGCTGTGGGTGTGTGTGTGGTTTGTGTGTATGTGTGTGCGTTGTGTGTGGTGACAGTGTGTTTGTGGTGTGTGAGTGTACGGACAACCCCGCGTGTGTGTGTGTGTGGTGTGGTGTGGTGTGTGTGCTCTGTGTGTGTGTGTGTGTGTGGGTGTGTGTGTGTGTGTGGTGTGTGTGTGTGTGTGTGTGTGTGTACGTGTCTCGTGCGTGTTGCGTTGCGGGGCGTCGGTTGTGTGTGTTGCGTGTGTGTGTGGGTGAGGGTGATGTGTGCGCTGTGTGGTGTGTGTCTTGTGTATGTGTGGGTGTGTGTGTGTTGTGTGGTGGAGTGTGGCTGTGTGTGTACGTGTGTAGCCGCCGCGCGAGTGTGTGTGTGTGTGTGTGTGTGTCTGTCGTGTGTGTGGTGTGGTGTTGCTGGGCCCCTATGTGTTGGTGTGTGTGGTGTGTGGTGCCGGTGGCACGTGTGTGTGTGTGGGTGTGTGGGTTGAGTGTGGTTAATGCGTCTGCCGTGTGATTCGTGTACGTGTGCGTGTGCGGGTGTACGTTGTGTGCGTGTGTACGTGTGTACGTGTACGTGGTGTGTTGTTGTGGTGTGTGTGTGTGTGTGTGGTGTGCGGGCGTGGTGTGCGTAGTGCGTGTGCGTGCGTGTGCGTGTGCGGGTGGTGTGTGTGTGCGTGCCCCGTGGTGCGCTGCTGGTCCCGTGTCTGTCTGTGTGTATGTGGTGTGCGTGATTGGACGTGTGATTTGGTGTGTGTGTGCGGGGCCCAGTGGCGCGTGTGCGTATGCGTGTGCGTGTGCGTGAACGTGTGCGTGTGGATGGGGGCGTGTGTGTGTTATGAAGATGGTATCATGATGGTGTTACATGTAATGTGTGTTATGTCATCAGGGTATCATCTTGTACGCACGACCAACCTACGTGCTGTGTACTGTGGGAGCGTGGTGCGATCAACTTGGATTCTTCCTCCTATATGGAGCCCTGCTACTCAAAACATGGAGGTAGCAAGCTATAGTAACTTATTATCTAATACATATTTGTGGAAGTTTCTCTGTTTGTCTGTTCTCCATTCAAATCAATATGGGCCACTCCAGATGGCATATGTCCAAGGATGGCAATTCGATGTAACTTTGGATACTGAATGTCATCGGCACATTGGATTTGATCTCCGAGGTCATCTGACATTGCAAAAGGAAAAAATCATGGGTTATTATTTTGGACTATGTAATGACAGATTATATCATAATATTTTATATTATATTATATTACCTCTCATCCCTCTTCCTCTCTCTGTCTTCCTCCTCATCTTTCTTTCTTTCTTTCTCACTCACTCTCTCTCTCGCTCTTCCTCTCTCTCGTTCTCTCGCATGTTCTCGGTCTTTGTCCGGTTCGTTCTCTTTCTTCTTCCCACTCTCCCTCACCTTTCTCTCTCTCCCCACCCCACTACCCCCATCTCTCTCTCTCTCTCTCTCTCTCTCTCTCTCTCTCTCTCTCTCTCTCTCTCCCTCTCCCCATCTCTCTATCTCCCTCCACATCTCTCTCACTCTCTATTGTACTACCTCCCCCTCTCTCTCACCACCCTCCCCTTTTCTTTTCACCACAGAGTCGCCGTAATCTTCAAGGTCAATTCGGCGAAACCGATCCGCATGCCCGACCTCGTCCTCTTTAAGTGGTTTGTGCCGATAGTTGTCGCCACCGTCGCCTACATGGTTGTCTGGTCCGTCACTGGTGACTTGGGACAGTTGGACACGCTGTACACTAACACGGGTCTGAAGTACGATATCTGCGTCAACAGCTGGTGGGAGCACACCGCCACGATAGGTGCGTGCCCGGGGGAGGGGATGGACGGGGCGCAACCATTACTGCATGGTAGGGGAAGGGTAGCTGGTGAGAGCACACGGCTACGATAGGTGCGTACCTGGGGGAGGGGAGGGGCGTGACGCAACCATTACTGAGAGAGGAGGGGTAGCTGGTGGAAGCACACAGCCACGATAGGTGCGTTACGAAGAAAGGGGAGGGGCAGGACGTAACCATTACTAATAGGGGAGGGGTAGATGGTAGGAGCACACTGCAACTATAAGAGCGTTGAGAGGGAGGGGAGAGTCTACCTATTACACCGCTATATCACGCATTCTACACAACAACGCGTGTTCACGGCCATGAAGAGTACGCGCGTCTATATATAAATATATATATATATATGATTATTTATCTATATGTTTGTTCGTTTCTTTATTTCAGCACGTTTGCTGTTCCTACTCTGGGGTGTCTATCTGTGCTGGGTTGTGCGCAAAGCGCCATCTAGTTTCAACGAGAGCAAGTATATTTCCTGGGCGATCTACAACACCATCATCGTAGGGACATTTCTCATCATCATCAGGTAACGGTGGCGATGACGTTGGCGTTGATGATGATAATAATGATGATGTCGGCAGTGACGGTGGTGTTGATGATGATGGTGTTGGCGATGACGGTGGCGTTGATGATGATGGTATCGGCAGTGATAGTGGTGGTCAAGTTGATGTTTATAGTGGAAGTAGTGGTGGTGTTGATGATGACGGTGGCGGTGGTGGTGGTGACGTTGATGATGATGGGAGTGGTGACGGCAGTGTTGTTGATGACGGTGGTGAACGTGATGGAGACGTTGGCAATGATTCTGTAGCTCATCAGTAGGGCACGAATGTACGTTACCTGTAGCCGTAACTAACCTGCCTGCCCCCTTGCTCCTCTTTCCCATCCTTCTCCTTCTCCTTCTCCTTCTCCTCCTCCTCGTTCTTATTCTCCTCCTAATCCTCCTCCTCCTCTTCCTTTTCTTATTCCTCCTCTTCCTCCTCCTACTCCCTTCCTCTTTCTCCTCCTCCTCCTCCCCTCCTCCCCCTCCCTTCCCTCCTCCTCCTCCTGCTCCTCCTCCCCCTCCTCCCCTTCCTCCCCTCACCTGATGCTCACCTGAATCTAACTTGTGTGACTCAGCATTAGCACACACCTGGAGCCGGTTTCACGAAGCGTGATTAACTTTAATCATGATTAAATCACTAATCATGATTAACCTCCTGTAATTATGATTAGTTAATCATACTTAAAAATCTGTTTCACGAAGCGATTTAAGTACATATTTAACTAATCACATGATTAGCCGACTTAAACATTAATTACACTGTGACTGTATTCAAAATAGCGGACAACGCCAAAAGTCTGCAAATTCGGCACATGAAAAGGAATTAATTTGCAATTACAATGACTAAATTAGTACAGCTAATCTTAGATAATTAAAATTTTCTTTGGAAAAAATGAAGTAAAATTTCCAATTGTAAAATCTGCAGCGTACTTAATATACTAGTACTACCTACATACTACTACTAGTACTAGCAACTAATTATGATTAGTGGATTTAATCATGCTCCTGAGTAGAATTAAATATGGTGATTAACTTAATTATGATAGTCACTTCAATTTAAGTACGGGAAGTTAATCATGATTAGTAATTTAATCATGATTAAGGACTTAATTACGCTTCGTGAAACCGGCCCCTGTCTTCTACGGACGGCTTCCTATCGTGTCTCGCCAGTAACGGATAGACTGTGTTCTCATTACAAAGCGTATCCATCCCCCGTCGGTGAGCAGAGGAGAAATATAGACAGCGAACATCTGTTGGGGTTTTTCCCCTTCTTCTCCTTCTCCCACTCCTCCTCCTCCTCCTCCTCCACCTCCTCTCTCTCCCTCCTCCTTTCCCGCCAGCCTCCTCCTCCTCCACTTCCTCCTCCTACCCTCCTTCTACCTTCCTGCTTTTCCTCTTCCCCCTCCGCCCACCCCTGGTTCATCCTGCAGCGATGTCCTCCCCCTTCTCCTCCTGCTCCCCTTCTCCTCCTCCTTCCCCTTTGCTTCTCTCCTCTTGTCCCCTTTCCTCCTCCTCTGTCTCTCCTCCTCCCCTCATCCTCCTCCTCTCCTCCTCCCTTCTCCTCCTCCTCCGTCCTACTCCTGCCTTCTCCTCCCCCTTCTCTCCTTCTCCCCTTCTCCTCCCGCCTGCCTGCCTTTCATCCTCTGCCCCCCATCCCCTTCTCTCCTCTCCCCTTCTCTTCCTCTTCCCCCTTTCATCCTTCCCTTCTTCTCTCCCTCTTCTCCTCCTCTGCCTCCCCTTCTCCTCCTCCTCTCCCTTCTCCTCCTCTTCCTCCTCCGCCTTTACTCCTCCTCTTCCTACACCCCCCCCCCCACCCCCCCCCCCCCCCCCCCCCCCCCCGCCCCCCCCCCCCCCCCCCCCCCCCCCCCCCCCCCCCCCCCCCCCCCCCCCCCCCCCCCCCCCGATTCTGCCTGTTCCTCCTCCCCTTCTCCTCCTCCTCTTCCTCCTCTACTCCTCCTCCTCCTTCCCCTTCTTTTCCTCCTCTCCTCCGCCTACTCCTCCTCTTCTTTCCCCTTATCCTCCGTACCTCCCCCTTCTCCTCCTGCTGCCCCTTCTCCTCCTCTCCCATCGAGGAGGGGGTAGTGATCGACATTAACCGGTGTATTCATTCTTACCTATAAAGCAGCTAATAGATTACTGAATAGACAATTATTAACACTATCGGAAAATTCGCTCCAGGTGCGGGTGGGAGGTTTGGGGGCGGAGGGAGTAAAAAGCATTGTCAGCATGCAGTCACTACTCTTATTACATTCTATTGTGTCGTCTTACGTTTTTATCGATTTTTTTCCGCGTTATTTTTCGTCGTATCGATCAATAACGGCAGGAAAACCAAACCTCTGCCATTGAGAAAGATGGTGTGTGTGTGTGTTGTGGGTGCTGTGTGTGTTTGTGTGTGTGTGTGGTGTGTTGTGTACGTGCGTGCGTGCGTGCGTGCGTGCGTGCGTGTTGTAGTGCGTGTGCGGTGGCGTGCTCGCTCATTTACCCGTGATGGCTACGCGGCCCAACCAAGTTTCATCCATCGGAGCCAACTTCGGCGGCATCTCTTCCCCACAACCAACAGCTGAGAACACAGCACAGGCGCCCCGGCTGGCAGCGAGTGACGTGCGTCCCGTGCGCAGGGTGGCGCGTGGCGTGTGCTTCGTGCTGTGCGGTCGTGCGTGTGCGTGTGACTACGTTGCGTGCGTGTGCGTGTGCGACGTGCAGCAGTCGCGCGTGCGCGTGTATGCGTGTGCGTGTGCGTTTGCCCATCGCAAGAGCGTGTGCCGTGTGGCGTGTTGCCGTGTACTGTGTGCGGTGCGTGCGCGTCCGCGTGCGCGTGCGCGCGTGCTTGCGTGCGTGTGCGCTTGCGCCTGCACGTGCGCGTGCGTGTGCGTGTGCGTATGCGTGTGTGTGGGTGCACGCGCGTGCTTGCGAGCGTGTGCGCGTGCTTGCGTGCGTGTACGCGTACGTGCGTTTGTGCGTGCACGCGTGTGTGTGTGTGCGTGCGTACGGCTGACTCTGCGGCAGGCGACAGATATCCACATCTAAGTGTGGCCATAAGCCACCGGGGGCCTAGAGCCCCGCTGGCGCAATAATACAATGTGCAAGTGATGCAGCCTACTTTTCTTTGCTGCAGGCGGTATAGCTTACAACCAAGGCTTACCACACACTACTATATAGGATGCCTTGGTGGGCCGCCAGCATACACTATACTACAATACTATATAGATGGCATTAGGCCACCGTCATATACATTACTATATATGTGGCCTTGGGCCCCCATCATAAACTATTCTATTATTACAATACTATATAGGTGGCCTTAGGCGCCCGCCATACAAATACTATAATATGGGGCCTTGGGCCCCCCATCATACACTATTATTACAATTCTATATAGGTGGCCTTAGGCCCCCGTCATATACAATACTATATATGTGGCCCTGGGCGCCCAGCATACACTATAATTACAATTTTATATGGGTAGCCTTAGGCCCCCGTCATATACAATACTATATATGTGGCCTTGGGCCCCCATACACTATTCTATTATTTTAATACTATATAGGTGGCCTTAGGCCCCCGTCATACAAATACTATATATGTGGCATTGGGCCCCCATCATACACTATTCTATTATTACAATACTATATAGATGGCCTTAGGTTCCCGCCATACAAAACTATATATGTGGCCTTGTGCCCCCATCATACACTATTATTACAATTCTATATAGGTGGCCTTAGGCCCCCGTCATATACAATACTATATATGTGGCCCTGGGCGCCCAGCATACACTATAATTACAATTTTATATGGGTAGCCTTAGGCCCCCGTCATATACAATACTATATATGTGGCCTTGGGCCCCCATACACTATTCTATTATTTTAATACTATATAGGTGGCCTTAGGCCCCCGTCATACAAATATAACGCCGGCAACACTATAATGTGCTATTAATAACTTACCGAGTGCTGCACTGGCGTTTGTCTTGTTTTTCTTCTTCTATTTAATGCTTTATCTATGCCTATGGGTAATACAATCGGCATATACCATGGTAACCTGTTTTAGGATTACTAAAATACGTAAACAAATAGAACTATTTTCGGTCGCGGAAGAGTGATTGTCGGAGTGAGTTGACGGGGGCTGGAGGCCACCGGCGGGGGACGAGGACGCCTAAAGCCACACTTGGATGAGGATATCTGTCGGCTGCGACTCTCCGTTACTAGTGTAATTTGCACCTCACTCAAGTCACTGCGTGTTTTCGCAGGTTGTTCGTGGCGGCCTCTGCCGGGCCTGACGTCATCTACATCGTGTTCCTACTGGAGCTACAGATCCAGGTTACGGTCACTAACTGCTTAATATTTGTCCCCAAGGTGAGTGCAAGGTCACTGCTAGAGTATTCATCGATACGAAACAACTATCCTTGTGTGTATGAGCGTATTTCTCCCTCCAAGCTCGAAACTTTCTCTCTCTCTCTCTCACCCCCCCCACACACACACACATTCTCCCCTCTCTCTCTTTCTTTCTTTCTCTCGCTGTTCTATTCTCCCTTTCTCTCTTTCTTTGTCTCGCTCTTCTTTGTCTCTCTCTCTCTTTCTCTCTCCCTCTCTCTCTCTTTCTCTCGCTCTCTCTCTCTTTCTTTCTTTCTCTCTCTCTATCTCGCTTGCTCGGTCTGCCTCTCTCTCTCTGTTCCTTTCTTTTCTTTTGTCTCGTTCTCCCTTTCGCTCTCACGCTCTAATCCTCTTTATATCTCTCTGTGTCTCTCATTTCTTCCTTATCCTTTTCGCTTTATCTCTTTCTCTCTTTCAATCTTTCGCTTTCTCGCGCTCTCTCTTTTCCTCCCTCTCCCTCTCTCCATCGCTAGTTCCCTCTTTCTCTCTTGTCGTCTCCACCTCTCTCTCGCTTTCTTTATCTTTCTTGTTTTCTCTCTGTTTCATTCTATCCTTCTTTCTCTTCATGTGTCTTTCTCGCTGTATACAGCCATTCTCCGGTACATATACACGAACGTACGCGTACGACAAACTAGCTTCAAGTCCCTTCTATACCGTCTATACAAAGATTTTTTACGAAACTGACGGAAAAAGAAGCAAATAACTTCGAGTGAGCCAAATGAAATAGCGGCTTGTACTAATTGTTATTACATTCCATGAACATTATTTACATTCCATGAAGATTAATACTACCGAATACTGAACAATAACAAAAACACACGTAAACGTGTGCAGAGCGAGAGAGTGATGTACGCTCTCTCTCTCCCTCTCTCTCTCTCTCTCTCTCTCTCTCTCTCTCTCTCTCTCTCTCTCTCTCTCTCT
>NW_014582283.1:0-470 GCF_000485595.1 Priapulus caudatus
GAGTGGGAGAGGGACGGGAAGTGGGAGAGGGACGGGAGAAGGATAGAGTTTGATGGAGAGAAAGAGAACGAGAGATAGGTAAAATGAAAGAGAGAGGGGTAAAGAGAGAAAGGGAGGGAGAGAGACATGATGATGAGAAACAGAGGGGGGAAAGACAAGGGGGAAGAGAGAGGGAAAACGGATATATAGATAGAGAGCTAATTAAAGAGATAATTAACTCGAAGAGAAAGAGACATAGATAAAGAGAGAAAGGGAGGGAGAGAGACATGATGATGAGAAACAGAGGGGGGAAAGACAAGGGGGAAGAGAGAGGGAAAACGGATATATAGATAGAGAGCTAGACAAACAGAAAAAAAAGAGGGAGATAGGGGAGAGGAAGGTAGAGAGAAAGAGAGAGAGGAGAGAGAGGGGGAGAAAGATAGATAAAGAAAAAGAGAGGGAGAGAGGAGATAACTAAAGCGGAGGAGATG
>NW_014582283.1:4819-5780 GCF_000485595.1 Priapulus caudatus
ACACACGTTTATTCAATTTTAAAATTGTGTAATTAATGAAATAGCAGAAATAAATAGGTCGCCTCACATGCGATCAGTTGGAGGGGGATGCTACTTCGCGTCGCATGCATAGCGCAGTGCACTGAGTATATACCGCAGCGATTGTGTTTGCAAAATAACCCCCATTTATTAATCACCGATGGAAAATCCTTGGACTTATTCCTCCGATAATTGTATAAGAGTAAGAAGAACAAATGCTGCAAGAAACGTCGGTGATTAATCAGGTGCGACACTCAAAAGCTGTCATGGATCAAATCGAACAAATCAGCGCTGCTGTTTCACGCTGTGTGCCATCGCCCGAATGTAGCGGAGAAATGAGAATGAGAGAGACGTCGGGGAGAGNCACAGCTTCTCTCTCATGGCTTCCCCCTCACAGCTTCTCTCTCACAGCTTCTCTCATGGCTTCCCCCTCACAGCTTCTCTCTCATGGCTTCCCCCTCACAGCTTCTCTCTCACAGCTTCTCTCTCATGGCTTCCCCCTCACAGCTTCTCTCTCTCTCAGGTACGATCCACGACGCGCCACCGCACAGCAGAACCCCTTCCAACTTGACAGCAAGCGGCTGAAGATGGACCTCAAGGAGTTCCTTGTCGGCCAGAACAGATTCGACCGTCTCGTGCGCATGAGCAAGGGCATGGCTGACGACCTACAAGACCACCTCAACGTCAACACAATGCACAGACACGAGAAATTCAGGTGAGGGAGGAGGGGAAGGAAGGGGGGAGGAGGGAGAGGGAGGTGGAGGGTGCATGAGCAAGGGCATGGCTGACGACCTACAGGACCACCTCAACGTCAACACGATGCATAGACACGAGAAATTCAGGTGAGGGAGGAGGGAAAGGAAAGGGGGAGGAGGGAGAGGGAGGTGGAGGGTGCATGAGCAAGGGCATGGCTGACGACCTACAGGACCACCTCAACGTCAAC
>NW_014582283.1:7012-8226 GCF_000485595.1 Priapulus caudatus
GAGTGATGAGAAGCTACCAGAAGATTTCCTCCCTCCCTCCCTCCCTCCCTCCCTCCCTCCCTCCCCTCCCTCCCTCCTCTCTCTCTCCTGTCTCATCTCTCTCTCTTTCTCTCACACACAGACTTCTGGAAGCAGCTGAGTGATGAGAAGCTACCGGCAGATTTCCTCGCCGACACGTCGTTCACGGTGTTCGGTCTGGGCGACAGCGGATACGTGTTCTACAACGAGTGCGCGAAACTGTTCGACACCAAGTTCCACGAGCTGGGAGGCAAGCGCATCATGAACCTGGGTCTGGGAGACGACAAGGAGGACGAGAAGTATGGAGGAGGTCGGGGAGAAGGGGAGAAGGGGAGATGGGGAGAGGGTCAGGACAGGGATTGTAGGGTAGATAGAGGCGTAGGGGGCAGGGAAAAAAATATAATTTATTTTTCGGGGGCTACTTTTCAAGCTCGCGCGCCTGCCATGAAAAATAGCCACTCTAAAATTTGGTTGCCTTGCAACTCTAGCAAATTCCGGGGCTCTTTTTGGCATTGGCAGCGGCGCCCTAATCGCCCCGAGCCCCCGTGTATTTTTTCCACTGGTAGGGGGTAACATCATTGCTACACATATGACAGTGTGGCACCGAGTCGGGCATACAGCGTTGTTACACCGTGTCGCGTAAGAAGTTGTTGAGCGTGCGTCACTTATGACGTTGTTGCCCCGTGTCGTGTATAACGTTGTTGAGCGTGCGTCACTTATGACGTTGTTGCTCCGTGTCATGTATAACGTTGTTGCGCGCGTCACGTAAGACGTTGTTGAGCGTGCGTCACTTATGACATTGTTGCGCGCTTTACGTATGACGTTGTTGCGCTCGTGTCACATGTGACGTTGTTGCGCTCGTGTCACTTATGACGTTGTTGCGCTTGTGTCACTTATGACATTGTTGCGCGCGCGTCACATATGACGTTGTTGCGCTCGCGTCACGTGTGACGTTGTTGCGCTCGTGTCACTTATGACGTTGTTGCGCTCGTGTCACATGTGACGTTGTTGCTCGCGCGTGTTACAGATATGAGGCGGCGTGGAACGAGTGGATCCCGGATCTGTGGAACGAGATCAAGTGCGAGGAACCGACGAAGGAACTACTGCCACCTAGCTACACGGTTGTCATAGACACCGGTACGTACTCGCGCGCGCGCCACGACCCCTGACCCTTCGCGAACCTAATTACCCAATTA
>NW_014582283.1:9584-9961 GCF_000485595.1 Priapulus caudatus
TCTCTCTCTCTCTCTCTCTCTCTCTCTCTCTCTCTCTCTCTCTCTCTCTCTCGTACTCTCTCGTCTCTCTCTCTCTCTCGTCTCTCTCTCTCTCTCTCTCTCTCTCTCTCTCTCTCTCTCTCTCTCTCTCTCTCTCTCTCTCTCTCTCTCTCTATCTATATATATATATATATATATATAAATCTATCAAGAGCTGATAAAACATTAGAAGGAGAGAGAGAGCGAGAGGGGGAGGAGTACGCATGTCTGTTAGCGCCATGTAAACACGCAGTGGACGTGTGGATGTACTAGGAACATCTGTTATAACGATTCGCTTTCATCGCTATTTGCTTTTTTCGTATCCGATCTCTTTCAGAACGCTTTTAACCGTTAACTCC
>NW_014582284.1:0-4296 GCF_000485595.1 Priapulus caudatus
CGCAATCAAGAAAAGTAAAATTTGAAATATATGAAAATAGACGAGCCGTTAAATTAGTAGCAGCGATAATCATTAACAAAATAACGTGTAAAAAATCTAGGGACCCGTTGTCAGAAACAAAATTAGTCTTAACACTAGTCTTAACATGAACTTTTTCTCATAGACTGCTCCCAGAAACACGGTTAAGTTACGAGTTTCTCACACGCAGCGTACGTAGGTCCGGTCCACGAGGAAACGTCAATCTTAAGATTAATGTTAAGTCGGTTAAGATCAATTTTGTTTCTGACAACGGGTCCCAGCAGGATTTTTTACACGTTATTTTGTTGATTTCTGCTACTAATTTAACTGCCCGTCTATTTTCATACATTTCAAATTTTACTTAGCCAAATTTTAGTTATATAGGTCCGTAGCTAGCGGTGGGTGAGGGTGGCAGGACGGACTGTCAGTGTTGTCCCCGGTCCTATCTAGAAATAATAATTATTATCAATGGACAATGACGGAGTACTCTCACTTCTATACCAAGAGTACAAACCGCACCCTTGCCCAGCCCGAGGCAAAATCAGTTTAGCTATACGCCCCTGAAACACACATCTAGCAATTTATATATCATAAATAACGTATCAGACAAGATAGAATGCTCACGCGGCAGGATCATGCTGGTGGGGTATTTGTAGACGTGTGCTGGTTGTACGGACTCATGCCTGTCCACCAGTGGCGTAGTTAGGGGGGCCAAATGGCCATGGCCCCCTTGTTGATCCGAATATTTAAAAAAATAAAAATTGGTCTACTAAAATGAGAATTGTCGTAGTCAGACTGAAGGCTGTACATGTACTCAAAAGTGCCTCAACTCTACCATCTCCTGCGATCTACATTTTCAAAATTTGAAGTGCACACTGTCTACATGAACTTCTGCAATATGTCTCTATAGTAGGATATAGTAGGATACACACGCGCGAATGTATGGATGCGAGTCCACAGAGATGTCCAGAGAAAGAAGAATAAGCCGTTACGGACGAGATGGCTAGATGTAGATAGAGAGACTACGATAGAGAGAGGTACGAGAGCGAGAGAGGGAGGGACCTAAGAAAGAGAGAAATGAGGAGAGGAATTACGGAACGGAGGAGAGAAGTTTGAGAAGATGGAGGACGACAAGAAAACGCGGGGAGAGACGATTGAGGAGACCGAGCAGAACGGAGGAGAGCGAAGGAGCAGAGATGACACGGGCGAAGAAAAAACAGAGGAGACAGCCGACAGACTTTAGACGCAGCAGAGAGCAGAGAAAGGAGAGAAGGGAAAAGAAGACAAGGAGGAGAGGAAGAAAGGAACCGACAAAAGAAAAAGAGAGGACGAGAGAGTGGAGAGCGAGAGAGAAAGGAAGAGAGAAGAAGAGAAGCAGGGGAGAAGAGAGCACGAGAGAGAAAAGAGAGGAGAGACGATGAGACAGAGAGAGAGAGATGAGAGACCTGAGAGAGATGGAGAGAGAGAGAGGAGAGAGAGATAGAGATAGAGATAGAAGAGCGAGAACAGAGAGCGGGGGAGAGAGAAAGAGAGACGAAGGAGACGTGACTCAGCGCGCGCGCGAGCGCAGAGAGAGATAGAGAGAAGAAGAGATATATATACTAGCCAGAAGAGGAAGGCCCAAGAAGCATAGCGCGCCGCGAGCTAAACCAACAGGCGGGAGCGAGCAGGAGAGAGAGCAGAGATGAGAGGAGACGAGAGAGAGTCAGAGCGCAGAGAGAGAGAGAGAGAGATGAGAGGAGACCGGAGAGAGAGAGAGAGCAGCGGACGGAAGGGGGCGTGAAGCGAGAGAGAGAGAGAGAGACGAAGAGAGATGACGAAGAGACGAGAGACCGAGAGGTCAGCCAGGAGAGAGAGACGAGATGAGACGAGACATCGAGAGACAGAGAGAGAAGAGACGAGAACGAGAACGCGCGTCTCGAGAAGAGAGAAGACGAGCGGGGAGAGAAGAGATGAGGCTGTCTGAGAGAGAGAGGAGAGAGAAGAGGAGATGACGAGAGAGAGAGAGAGACGGCACGGGGGCTGAGACGCGTGTGCCTGCTTACACGCTAGCATGAGCGCACGCGCCCACTTTACCCGCCAGCCCGGGCTAAAACCTGAATCCATCGTTTGTTCTCTTAGGGCATAGTTAGTAGAGGAAGACCTCCCCCTCCCCCTCCCCTCCCCCTCTCCCTCTACTAGCTATGCTTAGAGCAAGCAAGCAAGCAGGCAAGCAGGCATCTATAGGTATAAGCAAGCAGGCATTCAGGCCCGCGGGCTATGAGTCTGCCACCAACTTAATTAACTGCACGCCTCATTGGGCATGCCACCGCGCGCTCCCCCCCTCCCTCCCCTTCTCTCTCTCTCTCTCCTCTCTCTCTCTCTTCTTCTCATTTCTCTCTACTCCGCTCTCTCTCTCCCTCCCTCTCTCTCTCTTTCTCTCTCTCATTCGTTCTCTCACAACACAACAACACCCGCGGCACACACACACACTACACGCCACGCACGCACGCAGACACGCACGCACGCCACGCAACGCACGCACGCAGCGCACACACACACACACACACGCACACACACACACACACGCACGCACGGCCACAGCCACGCAATGCACGCACGCACGGCACGCACGCACGCACGTACACACGCACACACACAACACACACACACCACACAACCCCACACACACACACATTCCTTCGCTCTCCCTCCCCCTCTCCCACTCCTCTCTCTCTCTCTCTCTTGCCTTCCTAAATACTGCTCTACATCAACCAACCACGCTGCACTGCACTCCGTTCCCGCGGCCACGCCCGCTTCAAATAACCGTGCTTTCCTCGTCCACAGACGTCTCTTTCTTCCCTCTCCTGCCCATTCCCCTCCCTGGCTCTCCCCCCTCTCTCCCTCTATCCTCTTTCTCTCTCTCTCTCGACAGCAACACACACACACACAGCACACACAACCACACACACACACACACATTACAACACACACTCGCGCGCACACACGACACGCACGCACGGCACGCACGCACGCACGCACGCACACACCCACACACGACATTAGCAACACGCCATACACGCGGCGCGCAAAGCAACACACACACACGCCACGCACGCCAACATTCACACGACGCACACTACACACACACACACACTCACACAGGACCCACGCGCGCGCGGCGTCACACACACACACACACACACAACACACCATACACACACACATAACACACACACACACACACACACACCCCCACACACACACACACACACACGCACGACACGCCGTCACGCACGCAACACACAGCACACACATACACACCGCATACACGCGGCTGCAGGCACACACAACACACACACGCTACCGCACGCACATACAGACGCACACACACACACAGCACACACACACACATTACACGACACACACCACACACAACCCCCACAACACACACACACACACACACACACACACACACACACACATACACACACACATAAATAAATATAAATATATATATATATAACAGTAACATCTGCCGGTACTCTGGTTTTCAAACATCCCCCCCCCCCTCCATCCTCTCTCGCTCTGCCGTCACCGCCGCTCCGCGCGCGCGACCGTTTCCCGCCATTGTTGTCCGCGCGCGTCTGCAAGCTCACGTGACCACGGGCAGCTGCTGCCGACGCAAACACTGCCGCCGTCGTTCCCGTGGGCGTGGCAGTAGCGGCGGGAGGTGGGGAGGAGGGAGGGGGCGTACAAGGTACGCAACGAAGCACAGGCACTNCAGGTAGAAAGGTAGGCAAACACTAGACAAGCAGGTAGATAGGAAGGCAGGCAAGTAGAAAGGAAGGTAAACAGGTAGGTAGATAGGAAGGTAGGCAGGTAGAAAGGTAGGCAGGTATAAAGGTAGGCAAACACTAGACAGGCAGGTAGGTAGGAAGGTAGGCAGGTAGAAAGGTAGGCAAACACTAGACAAGCAGGTAGATAGGAAGGTAGGCAGGTAGAAAGGTAGGCAAACACTAGACAAGGTAGATAGATAGAAAGGTAGGCAGGTAGAAAGGTAGGCAAACACTAGACATGCAGATAGATAGGAAGGTAGGCAGGTAGAAAGGTAGGCAGACAGGCAGGTAGGTGGCAAAAAAGTAGGTATAGGTAGGAAGGTAAAAAGATGGGTTGAAAGAGAAGAAGGTAGAAGACAGGCGAGTAGGCAAGTAGACACGCACAAACGCACGATCTCTCATTCACTTTCCCACACTCGCTCTTCTGTTTCCTTCCTCTCCCTCTCTCTCTCTCTCTCTC
>NW_014582284.1:5899-6407 GCF_000485595.1 Priapulus caudatus
AGTAACAGTAGCAACAGTAGCCGCAGCAGCAGCAGCAGTAGCAGTAACAGTAGCAACAGTAGCCGCAGCAGCAGCAGCAGTAGCAGTAACAGTAGCAACAGTAGCCGCAGCAGCACAGCAGCAACAGCATCATCATCATTATCAGCAGCAGCAGCAGCAACAGCAGCATCATCATCATCAGTAGTAGCAGCAGCAGCAGCAGTAGTAGTAGTAGTAGCAGCAGCAGCAGCAGTAACAGCAGCAGCAGCAGTAGAAGCAGCAAAACAGCATCATCAGTAGTAGTAGTAGTTAGTAGTAGCAGCAGCAGCAGCAGCAGTAGCAGCAGCACCATCATCATCATCATCATCATCAGTAGTAGTAGTAGTAGTAGTAGTAGTAGCAGCAGCAGCAGCAGCAGTAGTAGCAGCAGCACCATCATCATCAGCAGCAGCAGCAGCAGCAGCAGCATCCCGCGCGGGAGAAACCCCGTCAAGCTTCACGCTTCATTCATGCGTGTCGCCCTTTCCTC
>NW_014582284.1:7591-8225 GCF_000485595.1 Priapulus caudatus
ACCTATCTCTATCTGCCTTTCTCTCTATCAACACGCGTTCCTCCTCTGCGCGAAAATACAATTTAGACTGCTTCTCGCGTTTCCCGTCGACGCAGAATACTTACGGCGCATGGAGGAGGTGGCGGAGAGTGTGGCAGTCTATACCTGTGCTTCTGCTGCTGCTGCGGCGGCGACGGTGACGTTGGTGTTGACGATGATGTTTGTTTACCTCCGTAGCTGGTCTAATAATCCATTGTGTAATAATACGGAGTTCAATTGTTTACATATGACGGTAGAATGCGGACGGGCGGTGCGCGACACCCGTAGATCGGTACCACGATATCGCCGTTCGCAATCGCCTATAAATTTGCTTTTAGTTAAAATTGTGTTTGTAATAATATTTAGCTATTGTAGAATGTGCCCTTCACGTGTTTCTCCCGTGACACCGAATTGGAGCTATGATGGATGTTTTATATCTATCTATCTATCTATCTATCTATCTATCTATCTATCTATCTATCTATCTATCTATCTATCTATCTATCTATCTATCTATCTATCTATCTATCTATCTATCTATCTATCTATCTATCTATCTATCTATCTATCTATCTATCTATCTATCTATTATCTATCTATCTATCTATCTATCTAT
>NW_014582285.1:0-8218 GCF_000485595.1 Priapulus caudatus
TCTAGAGAAAGGTGTCTGCAGAAGTAGAAGGAGAGGCAATACAGAGGAGAGAGAGAGAGAGAGAGAGGAGCAGAGAGAGAGAGAGAGAGAGAGAGAAGGGCGGGAGAGATAGAAGGAGAAATGTGAGAAGAAAGACAGCAATTAGTTAAGGATCTTGGGCAGGATAGAGGGAAGAGAAAATAAAATAGTACAAGTCTTTTCGGTCCTATGAGGCTGGAGAGAGGATAGCAAAGCGCGTCAGAAAACTTGCAACATATAGAGCGAGTTAAAGAAAGATAGTGGAGTAAGGAGGAAGGAAGCGGAGAAAGGGGCAGACAGACGGTCGCGGAGAGAGGGAAAAATAAAGATAAGAAAAGGAGAGAAAGAGAGATACTATTTCTTTATGCTGGTAACGACCACAGCGGTATTTTTACAATGGAGCTCCCAGGTGAAAACGTAAAAGTGCAAACGAACCGCCCTTTTAAATTGTGTATTAGTTTGCCGGCGCTGGTCGTACCGGCCAAAAATGTAATTAGTAAGAAGCCCGGGCACATGAAGATGGAAAGGGGGGGGGAAGGGGGGGAAAAAAAAGCCGAGGCTGAGGGCAAACAGACAGCTCGAGAAAAGGCGCCACGTATCAAGTATAATATTTCACTTCGCACGCATTTATCGACTCTAACCGACTACATCACGGCCTGCCTCAAGTTAAACTGCGCTTTACAACAAGCTCAGGTGCATGTAGCACGAATTGGCCACATTTACGCGTCTGTCGTGCGTGCTGTGCGTGCGGACAGTGTGCGTCGCGGCCGTGTGTTGTGTGTGTGTTCGGCGTGCGTGCCAGTGCGTGCTTGCGGCCTGTTGTGTGTGTGATGCGCGCGTGGCGCTGCGGCGTGTGTGTCGTGCGTGCGTGCGGTGCGGCGTGTGTGTGTGTGCGTCGGCGTTGCGTGCGTGCGGCGTGTGTGTGGCCTCGTTCCGTGTGTGTGCGTGCTGTGCGTGCGGCGTGTGTGTGTGTGCGTGCGTGGCGTGCGGGCCGTGTGCGTGCGTGCGGCGTGGTGTGTGTTTGCGTGCGTGCGTGCGTGCGGCGTGCGGCGTGTGTGTGTGTGCTGTGCGTGCGTGCCGCGTGTGCTGTGTGCTGCCGATGCCGTCGCGTGACGGGGTGGCCCCATGTGTGTGTTGCATGGCGTGCCGTCGTGCGTGTGTCACGTGCTACGTGCAGTGCGTGCGGTGTGTGTGTGCTGCGTGTTGTGACAAAGGACAATCGTGAACGACGGGGCGACTACAATTTAACAAAGAGAGAATACATAACCGTGCTCACTTGAGTTCATTCCATGATATACCTTCACGAATGCAGGCACGCAGCCATAAGTGCAGTAGGAGAGATGTGGCCAGGGCTCTGTAGCCTGTCCTACGGGGGGGGCCGGGGGCAGCTTTTGGAGTGCGCGAGAAGAGAAGATTAGGAATAAGTTAGCAAATAAGTCGTTAATAACCCTTAACGTGATTTTCTTTGTGCGGTCGACTGCACCTCTGCGACAGGCTTGCTCTTTAGCACCCCCCCTACACCTATGGAGCCCCCGCCGCGTCGGCCTTCACTACACAGTTTGAGTCGTGAAATTTGCCAAACCCTGGGCAATCCGCTGCTGCCAGCCGCGGCCGCATTGCCCTGTGTCGGGGACCGGTAGGTATACACCTTGTTAATGATACGACTGAGAGCGCACAGCCAGTCAAGGTAAGCCACCACGGTGATAGAGCGCCACAGACACTATATACCTGACATGCACTGCCCTTGAAACGTTAGCAGTCGCACGCATCGGTACTAACCGTGGCCACCGACCTTAGCCTCCACCTCGTACCCCAGTCTCTCCTCTTACTATACACCTCTCTACTCCAGCTCTCTCCTCTTACTAATACACCTCTTACCCCAGTCTCTCTCTTACTTATACAACCTCTTACTCAGTCTCTCCTCTTACTATACACTCTTACCACTAGTCATCTCCTGCTCTACTATACACCTCTTTACCCCAGTCTCTGCCTCATTACTATACAACCTCTTTACTCCAGTCTCTCCTCTTACTATACACCTCTTACCACAGCTCTCTCCTCTTACTATCACGTCTTACCCCAGTCTCTCCTCTTTACTATACAACCTCTGTACTCCAGTTCTGCTCCTCTTACTATACACCTCTTACCACAAGTCTCTCCTCTTACTATTACACCTTCTGAGCCAGCAGTCTCTCCTCTTCTAACCACTTCTTACCCAGTCGCTCCTCTTACTATTACACCTCTACCCAGTCCTCTTCATCATTACTTATACACCTCTTAACCCCAGTCTCTCTCTTACTATTACAGCCTCGTATCCCAGTCTTCCTCTTTACTTGAACACCTCTTACCACAGTTCTCTCCTTCTACTAATACACCTCTTACCAGTCGCTCCTGCTTACTCATACACCTCTTACCGCAGTCTCTCCTGCTTACTATACACCTTCTTACCCCAGTCTCTCATCTTACTATACACCTCTTTACCACAGTCTTCCTCTTATCTATACACCTCCTTACCCCAGTCTCGCTCTTACTATTACACCTCGTTTATCCCAGTCTCTCCTCTTACTATACACCTTCTTATCAGTCGCCTCCTCTTACTATAGACCTCTTTACCACAGTCTGCTCCTCTTACTATACACCTCTTCCACAGTCTCTCCTCTTACTATACCACCTCTTACCCAGTCTCTCCTCTTACTATACACCTTCTTACCCACAGCTCTCTCATCTTACTATACACCTCTTACCCCAGTCCTCACTCTTACCTATTACACCTCGTACTCCAGTCTCTCCTCTTACTATACACCTCATTACTCCAGTCTCTCCTCTTTACTATACACCTCTTTACCCCAGTCTCTCCTCTTTACTATACACCTCTTTACTCCACGTCTCTCTCTTACGTATACACCTTTTTACCATACACCTCTCTACTCCAGTCTCTCCTCATTACTATACACCTTCTTACCCCAGTCTCTCCTATTACTATCAAATCTGTACTCCAGTCGCTCCTCTTACTTATACACCTTTACCCCAGTCTCTCCTCTTACTATACACCTCTTACCTCCAGTCTCTTCCTCTTACTATACAAACCTCTATAGGGGTCCGTAGATAGCGGGGGGCGGGATGGCGGGATGCATCCCCCCACTTATTGACGTGGGCGGCGGATCGCGTGTACAATTCATCCCCCCGTACTCTTTCAGGAGGAACAAGGGGGGATTCAAAATTTTTCTGGGGCAGGTACACAGAGAATCTCTGCGGGGATCTGTTTCTTCCCCTCTCCTCGAAAACCTGCATTGGCCACGTGTCGAGCGTAAGAAATTTATAGCACCCCACTTCAAAAATCGTTTCCGCGGCGCCTGTAGAGTACTGCTAACAAAGATTATGATTATGCAATTATTTGTATCGTCATATCAAAAGTCAAATTTGAGTCATCTGACAGGGCGTAGATAGCGGGCGATTGGGGTATATCCCCCACGACTTATTGACGTGGGGTGGGCTTTCATCACCCCTACGTTCCAGGAGAAAATGGGGAAAAATTTATTATTCTTACATGACAAATAAATACTGGATATTTATCTACAAATCCGTCATCGCTATTCATACTCTCCTAATGTATTATTACAAAAGAAATGGAACGCTGACATACAATTACTGTAAAATGCGCTGTAATTCGTTCCAATGAATGACATTATTTTACTGAAACTTCAGACGCGTTAATTTCTTGGACGCATCTTTCCCCATATTACGATTTTTTTTTCAAAATCCCCAAATCACGGATCTTTCATTCACTGCTCACAAAGTTATAAGCAATTGGGAAAAATTCAATTTGTATCTTCACTTTTTGGGAGGGGGTGAGGGTCGGTGCTGAGACCGCGACCGGGACGTTATATTCCCGATTTTGCTATAAGCGGGTTGAAATATGCACCCCATTTTGGCTTTCAATCGTGGTTGTTATTTTTTCTTTCATATTCTTTTGCCAGTTTTAAAGGTTCTCACATTCTTCAGTAAAATTATACGTTTTATCAGAATTTCAGGCGGGCAAGATGATTTCCAAGCTGCTTGTGTTGTCAACCGTGCGCCGGAGTGGGGTCCCGGGGTAGCACAGGGGCCGGTCGCCCCCGTAGATTTTCAGGTAAAGGTATTTTAGCCCTAGGGTAAAGTCCTGCACTGGCAACCCCAGTTGAGAACAGAGGTACATGTATAGCACATATTTGGTCGTCATCCGCGACCCCCTACCCCGCAGCCTCAGTAACCATTTTAGTCTTTTTCCGGTGTCCCCAAGGTAAAAATACTCAATTCAACAGTTGATGTTATTGTTGAAGGAAGATTGCTTTAATAGTGTCTGCCTTCAAAGCTGCAGAAATTGCATCGAAGAGGCTGTTATTTCAACAAAATTTCCGCGGGGAGCGTCCTGGACACCCCCCCCCCCCTAAACAGGCAGGGGACACCCCGCCTAAAGAGGAAAGATCCTGCATATTCTATGATAAAGATGGTATCCAAAATTGCATTGCTTTTAGATATTGCCAACTTTTTATTACAATTCCACACAGTGCGCGCCTTTCGTGCCCTTGCAGGCTCGCTGATTCGCCGCCCGTCCCCTAGTAATTCACTTCTGATCCGCCACTGGCTTTGTGTGGTGTGTGGACTTGTGGAGGGCGGTGATGCCTGGGTGTTATTATAACCTTCTGGCGATCCCAAAAGCAAAAAACATTTACCTTTCGAACTTCACAAATTGCACTAACAAATATCAACTTTTTTTCAATACTCAAAAAAGACCCATCTTGACAGGTCTAAATTGCCTAACATCAAGGCTCTGCCCCTGCGCACCCCGCCAGGGCCCTAGGGCTGGCGGCCCTTGCGGACCCGCACCATTAGGCTTTGTGCCAGGCGCGCGGTTGTGCGCTGCTCGCGCACCACTTCTCTTTCATAATACATTCATGATGGAACGTACGCGAAATCATCCCCACAACTCGAGGAAGGCCTGTTCCTACGCCACGGCGTGACCTCCTTACTCCAGTCTCTCTCTCTTACTTATACACCTGCTTACCGCAGTCTCTCCTGCTTTTTACTACTACACCTCCTTACTCCCCAGTCGTCTCCTCCTCTACTATACACCTCTTACCCCCAGTCTCTCTTCCTTCACTTAACACTCCTTCTTACTCAGTCTCCTCCTCCCTTTACTATCACACCTTTACCCGCAGGTCTCTCCTCCTTTACTATACACCTCTTACTCAGTCTCTTCCTCGTTACTACTACACCTCTTACTCCGCAGATCCTCTCCTCTCTCACCTATACACCTCTCCATACTCCAGCTTTCTCCTTTACTATACACCTCTTACCAGTCCTTCCCTCTTACTATACAACTCTTCACTCCCGTCTACTCTCCTCTTTACTTACACCGTCTTACTCCAGTCTCTCCTCTTACTAGTACACCTCTTACTCCAGTCTCTCCTCCTTACTATACACCTTCTTACTATACACCTCTGTCCCCGAGTCTCTCCTATTTACTCAGTTCACCTCCCTTACTCCAGTCTCTCCTCTTACTAATACACTCGCTATCCCAGTCTCTCCTCTTACTATACCTCTTACGCCCAGAGTCGTCTCCTCTTAATATACACCTCTTACTGCCAGTTCTCTCTCCTACTATACACCTTTTACCCCAAGTCTCTCCTCTTACTATACACCTCTTCCACCCACAGTCTCTCCTCTTACTCATAACACTCTTTACTCGTCTCTCCTCATTACTATACACCTCTGTACCTCAGTCTCTCCTCCTTACTAATACACCTCTTACCGCATGCCTCTCCTCTTAGCATATACACCTCTCTACCCCCAGTCTCTCCTCAACTACTACACCTCTTACCCCAGTCTACTCCTCGCTTACTATACTCACCCTTCTCTCAGTCTCCTCCTCTTGACTATACACCTTTACCACAGTCTCTCCTCCTTACTATACACCTCTCTACCCCAGTCTCTCTCTTACTATACACCTGCTGTACTCCAGTCTCTCCTCGCTATTACACCTCTGTACCCCAGTCTCTCCTCTTTACTATACACCTCTTACCCCAGTCTCTCCTCTTACTATACCACCTCTTACCCCAGTCGCTCCTCTTACTATACACCTCTTACCCAGTCTCTCCTCTTACTTATACACCTCCTTACTCAGTCGTCTCCTCTTAATCATTACACCTCTTACCCAGTCTCTCCTTTACTTATCACCGTCGTATCCAGTCTCTCCTCTGTACTATACTAACCTCTCCCCCCCTACCCAGTCTCTCCTACTTACTATTAACACCCTCTTACTCCCAGTCTCTCCTCTACTATACACCCTCTTACCCCCAGTCTCTGCCTCTTACTATACACCTCTTACCTCCAGTCTCTCCTCTTACTATACACTCTCTACTCCCAGTCTGCTCCTCTTTACTATACACCTCTTACCACAGTCTCTCCTCTTACTATACACCTCTTACCCCAGTCTCTCCTCTTACTATTTAACACCTCTTACTCCAGGGTCTCTTCCTCTTACTATACACCTCTTACCCCACGTCCTCTTCCTCATTACTATACCACTCTCTTACTCCAGGTCTTCTCCTCTTACTATACCACCTCTTACGTCAGGTCTCTCCTCTTACTATACATCCTCCTTACTCCCAGTCTCCTCCTCTTTACATATACACTCTTATCCCCCCGTCTATCCTCTTACTATTACACCTCTTACTCCAGTCTATTCCTCGTTACTATACAACCTCTTGACTCAGTCTCGTCCTGCTTACTATACACCTCTTACTCCCGAGTCTCTCCTCATTACTATACACTTTACTCATACACCTCTTGTACCCCAGGTCTTTCCTCTTTACTATTACACCTTCTTACTCCAGTGTCCTCCTCTTTACATTTTACACCTTTTCGTCCCAGTCTCTCCTCTTACTATACACCTCTTACCCCAGTTCTCTCCTTCCTTTTTTTAACTGAATACACCTCTTACTCCAGTCTCTCCTCCTACTTATACACTCTCCCCCCTACCCCAGTCTCTCTCTTTAGCTATACACCTGCTTACACAGTCTCTCCTCTTACTATACACCTCTTACTTCCAGTCATTCTACCTCTTACTATACACCTCTTACTCCCAGTCTCTCTCTTACTATACAACCTCTTACCGCAGTCTCCCTCTTCACTCATACACCTTCTTACCCAGTCTCTCTCCAAACTATTACACCTTCTTCATCACCCAGTCTTCCTCCTTTTACTACTACACCGTCTTATCAGTCTCTCCTCTTAGCTATACACCTCCTTACCACAGTCTTCTCCTCTTGACTTACACCTCTTCACCCCAGTCTTCCTTGCCTTACTATACACCTCTTACTCCAGATCTCTCCTCCTGTACTATACCAGCCTTCTATAACCACCTGTTCTCTCCTTACTTTTACTATAACAGCCTCTTCACCCCAGCTCTCTCCTCTTTACTATACACCTCTACCCCAGTCGCTCCTCTTACTATACACCTCTTACCCCAGTCTCTCCTTGCTTACTATACACCTCTTTTACTCCAGTTCTCTCCTCTGTACTATACACCTCCTCCCCAGCTCTCCTCTTACTTACACCTTCGTCGTATTCCCGTCTCTCCTTCTTTACTATACACCTCTTACCCCAGTCTCTGCTCTTTCAACTACTAAACCTCTTACTCCAGTCTCTCCTCTTACTATTTACACCTTCTTACCCCAGTCCTCTCCTTCTTACTATCACCTCTTACTCCAGTCTCTCCTTCTTACTATACACCTCTTCTCCCAGTCTCTCCTCTTAGCTATACACCTCTTACCCACGCAGTTCTCTCCTCTACTATACACTCTACCCCAGTCGCCTCCTGCTTACTATTACACCTCTTACCACATGTCTCTCCTCTTACTATACACCTCTTACTCCAGTCTCTCCTCCTACTATACACCTCTTACTCCAGTCTCTCCTCTTACTATACACCTCTTACTCCAGTCTCTCCTCTTACTATACACCTCTTACCACAGTCTCTCCTCTTACTATACACCTCTTACTCCAGTCTCTCCTCTTACTATACACCTCTTACCCCAGTCTCTCCTCTTACTATACACCTCTTACTCCAGTCTCTCCTCTTACTATACACCTCTTACTCCAGTCTCTCCTCTTACTATACACCTCGTATCCCAGTCTCTCCTCTTACTATACACCTCTT
>NW_014582286.1:0-1375 GCF_000485595.1 Priapulus caudatus
AGATATGTGTTAAAAAGCCCGATCATTTTGCGTTTTGGGGATAAATTTTTGGTCACATCAGTTGGACCATTTGCATAGATTACATCTATGGCAGAATGTGCTATAGCCCTGCGGCAGCGATCCGCGGGCTATAGTACTAGAGCTATAGTATTATAGCCCGCGTACATTGACTGCCGCAGTCATCTAATATTTCAGAATTTAATCATCTGTACTAATTCACTTCTGCGCGCATATATAATTTTATATTTGCTATATTGACTCAATAAACTCAATATTCACAGAGTATGAATTCAAGCCGGTACGGGAGATCATTTCCATAATATATTCTAGATACCTATATAGACACATGTCTCTGTGAATATTGAGTTTATTGACGCACGATTAGTCAATATATTAGCAAATAAATGCGTACCGTCATCTCCCGTACCGGCTTGAATATAGACACTCCCGTAGTACTTGGAGGCTTGCCCGAAACTGGACGCTCCTAAGTGCGCATGTGCGCAGGCGCCTCTTGTTTTGCAACGGCGCACACAGCGCATGCGCAATATTCGCAGTAGTCATCTGCGCATCTTTCCCTTCGACACGGTCGCAATAAACAAACATGGCGGACTTCCCAGTCACTGATGGAAACATTTGATTGAAACAATTTGCAATATGTACTAAATTAGTTAGACTGTATTATGTGTGTCAGGTTACAAGGCGAAACAAAAGAAAACAAAAGAGCATGTTTACTATTTCCTACGGCCGTGCAAAACAAGATTCAAACAAAAAGAAAACAAGAGCAAAACAAAAGAGCATGCCTACAGAGCATCCAAATACTACGAGCGTCCAAATACTACGGTACAGTCCTACAGATATGTACCCGAGGTACATATATGTATACACAAAGTGTACCAGACTTGTACTACAGAAGTGTACCTTAACCCTAACACTAACCCTAACCATAATCCTAACACTAGTGCTGCCACGTTGCGGTCACCTCCCTCCACGCCCGGGGCAGGGTTCTCCCTACGTTGCGCAAACGGAGCGCGCGCGCCCTGTTTGGAAAAACTCCCCCCTGTTTGAATCGTTGCGCCCCATTTAAATTACCTACGCCCCGTTTAAATTCCACCACAATAAAAGTTTGCCAGCGCGGGAATTGCCGTTCGACCAGGACACCCGACGCGTGTATTTTTACCGTACCACGCATGCACTGCAGACAGTACGTACACAAGTTAGCCTGGCAATGCACAGTTAACCTGTAACTAACTGTACACCGACTCGGCTATCTTATATATACAAGAACCCCAAATACCGTCTATGGTGTGGTGGCGATTTTACGCATTAATTAGTCGTACGGTAAAAATACACGCCCCGCCCCGGACCCCCCTAGTTT
>NW_014582286.1:1503-1756 GCF_000485595.1 Priapulus caudatus
CCCCTCCCCCTACTCCTCCCCTCCCCCCTGTTTGAATTTCATCCTGGGGAGAACCCTGTATCTGGGTGCAAAATTAACGCGAGTCCGTAGTAAAATACTCCCTGATTTACTGTTGGACTCCCTGATTTGACGTATGCAGGAGTCCGTGTGACTCCCAGAAAATTCTGCTATATTAACGAGTTCGTTCCAGAGCACGGCCTCGCAGAATTGCGGTATTTTTTCAGCAAATGTCCAAAGAAAATTTGGCAGACGT
>NW_014582286.1:2654-8215 GCF_000485595.1 Priapulus caudatus
GTGTGCGTGTGCGTGTGCGTGTGCGTGTGCGTGTGCGTGTGCGTGTGCGTGTGTGTATGTGTGCGTGCATGCGTGTGTGAGTGGGTGTCAGAGTGTGTGCGTTTGTAAGAGAAAGAGAGAGAAACATAGATAGAGTGTGTGTGTGTGGTGGTGGTTAAGGGTGGTTGAGAGTGAAATGCTCAATTTGAGTACTGAACACATTTACCTGTAGTAGTAGTTTGTAGTAGATGGCAGAGTAGTAAAATCGTTGTGTATAAAATTGGCTCTAATAAGGTGCTGTCTGCTATATTCTCAGCATGAAAAATAATGTTCCATTGCCAACCTTTTATCTTAGTAGAATCCTAGGGAAAGAGGGGAATCCTCATTGACAAGTTTTTAACAAGGACTGTCGGGCTGTTCCCCCTCACAGTTACAATTATAAAATGTCACTCTAATTATTTTTTTACGCTGCAATCAGGATGACGATCTTGACGAGGTATAATCCAATATTTAGACATTTTGTTCGCAATGAAATCGTTTTCTAGTTGACACGTTTCTACGTAATTTTTAGGTTATGTCGAGTGATCATGACAGACTAGTTAGTGCACCGAAAGTGGCAGAAAAGGTACATATAGTTTCTAGTAACTTATCATAAAATATTCATTTTCTCACGCAATTACCAAAAAAACAATAGAAAGTATTCGAAAGCAAATACTGTTTAATGTGTACAATTATTTGAACCTTGCTAGTTTTTTTCTGTGCGGAATGTATTTCCTTCTTCCCTGATTTAACCTCTGGCCATACATGTATCTTCATCGCTCCCTATTTTCTTTTCTGTCTTCTTATCTTGATGTTTCGCCTCTTTTCTCTCTGTCATCTCACCTGCCTTTATCTCTCTCTCTCTCTCTCCGTTTCCTCTCCCTCTCCTCTCTGCTCCCTCTCCTCTCTTCTCCTCTCTCTCTCTCTTCTGGGCTTCTCCTCTCTCTTCTCTCCACCTGTCGTTTCCTCTCTCTTTTGTCTCCTTTTCCTCCTGTCCCCGCCCCTTCTCCCTGGTCTTGTCTCTCTGGTTCTCTCTCTCTCTCTCAGTTTTTCTTCTCTCCACTCCGCCCCTCCCGCCTTTCCCTCTCTTTCCGCGCGCATAACTCCTTTTTCTTCTTCCCTCTCTCTCGCCTCTCTCTCGCCGCTCCCTCCTTTTTCGCCCTGCGGCGAGTCTCAAACAGCTCTCTTTCCCTTTTTCTCTTTCTTTCGTCTCTCTGCTTCCTCTCCTCTCTCTTCTCTCTCTCTCTTTTTCTGGCTCGTCTCCTCTCTCGTTTCTCTCTCCCGTCTCTTTGTCTCCTTTCCCTCCCTCTCCCCCTTCTCTTCCGTCTTCTATCCTTTCCTCTGTCTTTCTCCCCTCATTTCCACTCTCTCCTTGTCTCCCCCCTGGTTCTCCTCCTCTCTCTCTTTTTCGTTTTTCGCTCTTTCTCTTTTGTCCTCTTTCCCTCGCTGTCCCCTTCCTCCTGTCCATTCTCTCTTCCCTCCTCTCTCTCTCTATTTTCCTCTCTTCGCCCCCCTTCCGTTCTCCGCCCACTCTTTTTCGTTTTCTCTCTGGTCTTTTTTCTCCGTTCCTCTCTCGCTCCCTCTCTTCTCGTTCCCGCCTCCGCCGCCCCTTTCGTCGCCTCCATTCAATCTACACTCTCTTGTCGTTGCTTTTCCCTTTTTATATATTTCCATTTGTTGTCCGTCGCTTTAACCTAATAAATGCCGCCGGCTTGCTTCAGACGCCCGTCAGGTCCGTATCGATAGAGAAAGGACCCCCGAAAGGAGGGGGGTAAGACGCCGTCTGGGAATCCAAAGCATGTCGTCGGATGAAAATGAGCGGGAGGACAGGCCATCAGGCGGGGAAGAGCCCCCACAGGCAAGGGGGAGAATGCGCGCGAGCAAGAGGCGAAGGCATCCGGCGAAAGGCAACGCAACGGACGGCGGACGACGGTGGAGCGATCGGTGGCGCGGGCCATCGTCTGGCGGCAATTCACGTTTCCGATTTATTCCAATTTTTGGGGTTTGGGTTTCCTGGTTCCGCTTTCCCAGGTTTTGTGGGGTTCCGATTCGAATTCGGATTTTCTCAATTTCGATTTGGAACTTTTCCGTTTTTCGATTCTTCGCTTCTCTTCTTCTGTTTGGATTTTCCCGGGGTTTGATTCTTCTCCATTCTCCTTCTTTCCTCCGATGTCAGGTTTTCGGGTTCGATTCCAGCCAAACGGGGTTTTGGAAATAGACCGTCCACTCTGTCGAGAGATCGGGTGTTTCTTCGCGAAATTGCCAAGGTAAAGTAGTGTGAAGAACGTGGCTAAATGCCAACCAAGTTATTGATACTACAATATATACGTGAAGATTCTTCGACTGGGTGAATTAAATTCGTCAAAAGCATAATAATACGAGTAAATAAATAAATATAATAGTAAAGATAACAAAATAAAATGTGAAATAAGACGAAAATAATATGAATAGTAAAGACTACACTGTCAAGCAACTCGATCTCGGCTTTGACCTCATCTTCCGCGGCCCCAAGTTAACCTCGGATGACCTCTCCTGCCAGTGCGCAGCGACCAGAGCGCCAGTCAGCGGAGTCGGCGCTCGGCGAGAGATAAGAGAATCGTCGCAGCCTCGCCACGCGAGCGCAGAGCTACGGAGAGTGGAGGGGACGCGGAGGGAGGAGGAGGAGGCGGGGGAGCGGTTGCGGAGACGGAAAGGCCGTTCGATCCAACATGGCGCCAAAGCATTCGAGTATGAGGACGCTTCGCGAGACCCCCGTTCTTTCGACACCCGTCGTGCGGTCAAAGGCAAGCCCGCCGGCAGGCAAGGTGAGGAGAGATGTAGCTTACGTAGGTGTACTTGCTTTCATTGTCTCCTGGTTCTTTCTTTTTCGCATTCTTCCTTTGTCCCTTTTTATTCATCTTTTGGGGCGTCAACAATTCATATCGTTTTTTGCCCTTTTCTTTCTTTTGCCCTGTATTGGATGTGTTTGGCTTGTTGTTTGTTTGTTGTTGTTGTTGTTTGAGTTGTTTTGTTGTGATTGCTTTATTATTTTTCTTCTTCTTTTTTTTTCCTTCTTCCTGCTCCTCCTACCAAGTTGAGTGCCGCCGCAAAACTACTGGCAGGCAGGTGAAGAGACACGATTGTTCTGCTGCTGCTTTCTTCTTCTTTCGATTCCTTTTTCTTTTTCTTCTTAATTGGTCTTTCTGCGGTCTTTCTTGCTTTTTATCTATCTGTTTCTTCTTCTTTTTCTCGGGTTTTGTATTCCTTTTCTTCGTCTTTTTTTACTTCTTCCTCCTTCTTCCTCCCCTCGTCTTCTTCCCCTCCTTCTTTGTCTTTGGCCTTCATTCACTTGTTTTAGCTCATCTGACATACTCAGAATGCAAGCTTATAAGAATCGCATGATCGCCGTCCGGTATTTTTTTTTTGTGTTGTTTCCGTCGTTCGTCCGTTCGTTCCGTGTGGTGCGTGCGTCAAAAAAGTTGGCCCACAAAAATCTTAACCCGCTCCGACGTACGGGTCCCCAACGATATGTCGGCGATCTTGGGGGGGGGGGGGTCGTTGGAAAAGGACGTTGGGAATGATCAATTTGGGGGTCAGAAGGTCAAGGTCAATGAGGTGTAAAAGATAGGGGAACCATTCCCTATTCCGAACTTAAGGTATATAGGGAGAAATGCCAGAATTGCTTTTGCAACAAAATCTAAACGGCTCGACCGTAGGCCCTCGTGAATAGTCGGTGTAGAATAGGCCAATCATGGTAAGGAAAAGCCATTCAACTGTGGCCGAAATTGAGCGGTCACAGGTCAAAGTCCCCAGGTGGGCATGGGCAGATTTTTAGAAACATTTTCTGAGGAACAGCGCGTCTGCCGGCCGCGATTGAAGAAAACTTTTTTTTGGTTTCCAGCCGGCTGACCGTAGCATTTTTTATGCTTTAACTTGACAATAGGAACCATTTGAAGATGTCCGCCTTCTGCCCTGACATGCAAGAGTAAGTGTCGGATCAACCTTTTGACCCCTCAGAGAGGCCGCGTTGTAAACTTGGGCATTTGTTTGCCTGTCTGTTAGAAAGAAATTGACTGCCGTGTTGCTCAGTAGACATCTTATTACCTGGCCCGTGAAGGTATGAGGCCTACCGATTGTCAACAGTGAAATTGTCAAAAAGCGTAAATTTGGTTAAAGACGGTGGTATGTTCCTTAACAATCCGTGTATAATTTCCTATGTCATTCTGTACTGTCCATAATGTTACATGTAATCGTCCACTCCACTGCCAGTGCTGCTTTGCCAGTTGCATGTGTTGGTGCAGTTTTTGCCCCTTGCGTTAATTGCCTTACAAGGTGCCAGCTTCTCTATTGGCAATTTTTGCAGCCCTGTAGCTTGTGTAGGTTAAATGGATGATGTTGGCTACTATTCTGTTCCTTGCAAATAGTTGTTGCTACTTACGTATGATGGGAAGCTCCTCCATCTTTTCATCTGAAGACACTTAAACGTAAACCGCGCCAGCCTCGTGGCAAACTTCTCTAAATAACGATCCCAACGACATTTCTTTTGAAGAATGGTTCCCCGTGATATCATCCCTGTTGCCAAGTCCCACTGTTTTCGGCATGTAAATGTGAACACATTTGGGAACTAACAGGGGTTTTTAACTTAGCAATTCCACCACTCCAACCACGAGAGTCACCGCAGTAACCGGACGTTAGATTGAGCGCTGTCCCGCTCTGGCGGCACTTGTCTTATTAGTATAAACCCATTATAATGTTAAGTTATATAAAAACGTTTACCGCCTTGCAGCTCCACGCAAACCGGTCTTTTGCGTTCAGGGTTAGACAGACCAATCAAGACAGATCAGTTCCTGATTTAAGAACAATCAGACATCTGTTATAAGACACATCAGGTCGTAGCGCCTCGTCCGGCAGCGCTAACCGGCCTCGGAGAAAGAGAGAAAATTGAGAGAGAGAGAGGAAGAGAGAGGCGAGGGAAGAGAGTGAGAGAGGAGAGAGTGCGAGGAGAGAGGAAGAGAAGAGAGAATGAGAGAGAGAGAGAGAGAGAGAGAGAGAGAGAGAGAAGAGAGAGAGAAGAGAGAGAGAGAGTGTTGTGTGGAAGAGAGAGAAGAGAGAGAGAAGAGGAGAGTGATAGAGAGAGCGAGGAGAGAGAAGAGAGAAGAGAGAGCGAAAGAGAAGAGAGGCGTGCCGAAAAGAGTGCAGAGGAGAAAGAGGAGAGAGAGGAGAGAGAGAGAGAGAGAAAGGGAGGAAGAGACAAGAGAGAGCAATAAGACAAAGACAAAAGAAAGAGAGAAGACGCAACGAAGAGGCAGAGTGAGTGGGTGGAGCGAGCCGAGAGAGCAGAGAGGGAGGGAGAGGGCGTGATAGGGAAGAGAGAGCAAAGAGAGAAGAGGAGAGAAGAGATGAGAGAGAAAGAAGAGAGAGGAGGAGCAGAAGGAGAGCAGAGAATGAGAGTGTAATCGATTGAGCCGAGAGAGAGAGGGAAGAGACGAAGCGCGAGAAGGGAAGAAAGAGAGCCAAGAAGCGAGAGAAGCGGGGAAACGCAGAAGAAAGAAATGGAGAGACAG
>NW_014582287.1:0-5993 GCF_000485595.1 Priapulus caudatus
ATATATACTATATATATATATTATATATATATATATATAATCATAATATCATCACCAATCATCAACCAATCATTATTCATTAATCATCATCATCACCATGAACCCTAATAAATTTTCAGCCGGATTTTTCGACCTTTGCGAGCTTAGGTTCACCGGTCACGGGCACCCGCTATAAACGGCACTCCTGGCGCCCGACGTCACCATGGCGGCAACTGGCTACACGACAGGAAACGGGTTTTACCGTTATCTCTGCTGATACAGATAGGCCGTGGGTTTACTACCGACAATATTGAACGCTTGATTAGTTCCTTTGATTTCACGCCGGAGTGCCTGGAAATCACACAAGCAAAAGTTGAGCTAATCAGTTCCATTTCTAACTTGGTCCACGACGCAGCCGCATTCTCGACTTGTACTTGTAACAATAGTGCATCCTGCCACGTATATAATAATATATATATATATCTAATGTATTTTGACATTACACAATATTAATATATTTGCGTACATCGGTGAGAGTCTCATTCGGTTTAAGGTTTTAGCACGCTAACTCTTTTACACTCTCCGCACTTCACCATAAATAAGAACTGCTTATGATCATGAAGAAATATATGACTAAATATCAAGAGGGAAGCACATCATAAACCAATATGTTATACACACTGTCTGTACCCCTGCGTCTAAAAATTTGCTATCCTAACTTCCAACTCGGCGTGCGCGAAATGAAAATAAACCTGAGATGCAAAAACTGTTGGCGAACAGTTAAAAACGCGATTTCCAACGCAGGCAGCGCTACGAAATTTCAGGCACTAGAGTTAAATCGAATATTTATTATACGAATCCATCGACGGACAACATATTTGGCATCTGCAAAAACGATACCTGCCACAATGACCGCAGTCATTGCTCAAGATGCGAGCTATTTCGCAACGCAACGCGCGCGATGAGACATGATACATCGTGCGCATGATACTGACTAATGCAACGCAATAATACAACGGTATAATAGAAAATCGTCGACTGACCTACATGCTGCACATGATACTGACAAATGTCACGCAATCATGACACGGTATAATACATCGTCCGATCAATGATACATCGTGCACATGATACTGCACTAATGCACCAATCATGACAGCGGTAATAATACATCGCGACATGATACATCATGCACTGATACTCGACTAATGTCACGCATAGAGCACGTATAATACATCGTCGACATGATACATCTCTGGCGCATGATACGACGTAATAAAACGCGATCACGACACCTGTAATGTATACATCGGCGATGACACATCGTGATCATGATACGGAATATTCGATCCAGGGACATGGTACAGAAACGTAAGGTAGCAGGGCGGGCATTCGAAAGATCACCAACTTAACCAAAAAACTCGTTACGTGTAGTGATTTCAAGCTTCAGTATTTGAAAAGACATTTCGTTCTTTCTGGCTAATCCTAGCCATCTAACTGGACACCCTTCCACCCCTGTACACACGTGCTAGGAGTGCTGATGAGCGTGATAACAGCCACGATGCGGATGTGGCATCTGATGCAAGAAGCACGTTAACTATCTAGACTGCGGAACTCCGTCATCTGCTATACGATCCGACCGTATTAATAACTCATCATCATCATGTGCCTCATCTCATCATAATCATCATACAAGCGCGGCTCATGCACATCCACGCATTTGGTGAGAGGGGCAGACAGAGCTGGGGTGTGAAGAGAGAGAGAGAGAGAGAGAGAGGAGAGAAGAGAAGAGAGAGAAGAGCGCGTGCGTTAGAATTGGATAGCGAAAGAGAGGGGGGCGGGAGAGCAAGGGAGAGTTACCACTGACTCATCGTCAAGTGTAAATCGCGTTCAGTCCTTAAGCCAGCCTATTATAAATATATGAGGGCGTGTCGCAGGCGCGTAATGGTTAAAAAACCCGCCAAACGCTATAACACGGCACACCTTAGTAATGAATTATTCTACTAATTTGTTGGCTGGAGGGAAAAGGCAACTGTTATACGCCAGGGGCGGCCGCGCGTGCCTCATCAATGTAGCAGGTTGGCTAATTCTCAACTAACGCGCATAATCAAAAACCGCTAATCCGAGTAATTGCTTTCCCCCTCCGGGCGGCGCGAATGGCTAAGGTAAACCACGCAACACATGACCTGCAATGCAACAGTCACCATGTCAGGTATACGATCAGTTTTTCCAGACGCCGAAGACGACGATGAGTAGAATAGGCGTTATAGAGCATCCGGCCGGGGCACTCATGGCCGCGGCTTAATCTCACTTCGCCGTGGCCTATATATGAATTTCTCTCGTATTAGAGCCGCGTCCGATGTCTCGACGTGATACGTGAGTCCAGGCGAACGCATAATTAAGACGAGCTTATTCGTTAGCGTAGCATACCATGGCCCGATCAGTCATTTAGCAACAAAGCATATAGAAACCGGGCAAAATATTCTTGTTAAGTCACGGCGCATTTTTATCGTACGGTATTGACAATTTACGGCGTATCACATCTTCCTGTGGTATCTATAATATATATATATATATTATAATATAAATATATATATATATATATATATATATAATATATTCCTGACAGTTTTATCTTCGTTCTGTAAGTGCCCCAGAGCCCATTCGTCAATCTTGGGCGTGGTATGTAGGCCTGCCCGAGGATAGAACCAGGTTATCTTATTCCGGGTGACAGCAGTAAACGCGGGCCCCCCTGCCCGTATACAGACGGAGCGTGGCCGTCGTCATCAATGATCGATGTGCAGAATCTGCTTTCACCGCGGGAGACCTCAATTTCCTCTCCGCTGACAAAGCAGCAGTAGAATATGGGATGATGATGATGATGATGATGATGATGATGATGATGACGATAGATGATGGATAATGATGATGATGATCAGACTCGGGCTCTATCGTCTGGCAGGTGCCACGCCAGCTCCTGTGTCGCGCTGAAGTAGCAAGAACGCAGTCATCTTCCATTATATATCGATTATGCTTCCATCATTACCCGACGCCTTTCGCATTGCCCCTCAGAAGCACCGGAGACCAGGCCGACCGTTATGAATATATGCGATAAGCATTTCTTACGGATGAACAGCACTGCTTATATACACTGAGAGAACACGTAGGCGTAATTCTCCCTATACACGCTGTCTGTTCCCTTCGACCCTCCCCATTTTTCTGGCTCGTGTTTGGGAGCACGTTAGGATTACCTGTAGATAAGGGTGGAGGGAAGGGTGGTAGGACGGACGATAAAGATTATACAGAGTATTAGGTTACTAAGTAAGTAAGAGAGAGAGAGAGAGAGAGAGAGAGAGAGAGAGAGAGAGAGAAAAAGAGAAGGAGAGAGGAGAGAGAGAAGAAGAGAGAGAGAGGAGAGAGAGAGAGAGAGAGAGGAGGAGCGAGACGAGAGAGAGAGAGAGAGAGAGAGAGAAGAGAGAGAGAGAGAGAGAGAGAGAGGGGAGGGAGGGAGGGAGGGAGGAGAGAAGAGAGAGAAAGGCGAGAGAGAGAGAGAGATCGAGCAGAGCAACGCGCCTCAGCCGTGCTGCTGCCTGCTGGTACTGCTGCTGCACCGCTCTGCTCTGATGGTGCAGGTAAAGAAAAAATCCCACATATGCAAACGGGGCAATAAAAATGCAATCGCATCATGGCGGCCGGGCCGAGCGAGCTGCGTACAGATGTGAGGCAAATTGTAAACGGCTGGGCACAGGCTATAGCCTAGGAATGTTGAGGTTCGCGTCGCGACATCAAAGGCGGGCGACGGTGACATACAATACCGCCGCATAAACACAATACGCAAAACAGAAATCGATGAATTTGATGACGAGCGCCCTATTTGTCCCCCGTTTGTACTGCGCGCATCGCCGCCCGCCGGTGGCATTCGGCTGCGTAGAGCGAGTGGGTCGCAAAACCGGCGCTCGGAAAAATTTTAATTATTAACGTCGACGTCAACGTCGATGTTCTGTGAACAGCCGAAACGAGCGCGGGGACAGCGAAGTAGCTCAGATGGCGTTTATAAGCTGCGAGGACAAATGATTACACGACCTAACGAGCTGATTTTCCATATAGCGAATCCCCCGTCCATTAACCGCCAGTGAAGATGGAGGTTCGTAGCGTGGCAGTGCCGAGTTGAAGACGTAGTTATTTGGCTGTCGCCGATATCGACGGATGGGACTTACTTGGGCGCGCGAAGCCAATTCTTCTAATGATTCATAAAATGTCATGTCCGTGACATCGGAAACGTTGAACAAGACGTGTACATTTGTTGACTAGTCTGTCCGTATGCTTCACAATGCTTTCACGGTGTCATAATATTATGAAGATATTGCCAATTCGGGCCTACTCGGCGAAACCAACCCTTGGAATGAAAAGCACTTTGGCGCCAGAAGCAGTGCATTAACTGTCAAAGTCACATGTTATTTCTCGTCAGCCTTGTCGCGAATGTAAATTAAAATCTCCTGCTTTAGTCCACGCAAGCAGTTCAATTGTTTTATTAATAAACATTTCAACGAAGAGTTACGGTAAAAGCTCTCTGCAGAGTGTGAGGCATGGGCACTGGCGTTCGCCAGACTGACTGACTGGAGAGCGTAAACGCATGCTGAGAGGGCGCTGATCGCACCATCGCCCTTCTATACCTTTAATGGAATACATTACACTCTCAGCTTTTGCGTTCTTGCCAAGCCCCAATGAGAAAATGCGCCCCGTAAAATGTTACGAGACCTAGCTTTTGCCAAGGGTCCAAGACGAACTCGCACGCAAAAATTTGTGTGGATTTTAACGGCCATTGTCCTGCCTATTGAATGTGTAATGTTGACAGCAAACCTTTAGTTTCGGCATGGAAATGTGACCAGCCTACATCATGTCTATTTGAAGACACGAAAATTGGTAAAAGCATCCATTTTCCGAATTAACTGCGCGTCTATGTGTGTTTTGGCCGCGCACCGTACGTGCGCGGGTGTGGCGCTGCTGGCCTGCCTGCGTGCATGTAGGCGCGCGCGCGAGCGCGTAGTGTGGCAGTTGCCTGATAGTCTTGCAGCTATGTGCTACAAACAACGCGCCTTGTCTTGCGCCCATCAGGCAGTACTGATCATCATCAGCTGCTACAAGCAGCATCGCTCCTAACCCATACAACAATACCCCCACAACGGCGCGCCGTAAAAAAACCAACTTCGGCATCCGTCATTTTCTTTGGCAGCCATCAGAAACAAGCGGAACGTTAATATAATAACATGTATATATACATGTATGTATACCATGACCATGACAGTTGACCATGAGTCGCGCGGTGTGCAGTAAGGGTGAGAGCGAGAGCGACCTCGTGGAAGAGCAATCACACCTGCACACGTGCAACGTTTCCCCATCCTGTCAAGATCTTGTTAGTCACTGCCTGCGCGTGCGTGCGTGCGTGCGTGCAGTGCGTGCAAATGAAGGTGACGTCACCTCACCTGCATGTGGTGAAACGTCGCTCGCCGGATATAACATCAGGGTAAAATCAGGAGTGAATAAGAGCAAGATTTGTGATGAGAAACTTGTCATAGTATGTATCGAGTGTGCGAGTATTCATGGGTTCGCATTCGTCTGTCGTCAGTATAGTACTGGTAGGTGTCACGCGTTCTGTATAAGTTGCAGTTTGCGCACATTGCCGGGGCACCGAGTACCGGGTGCACGGGGTGGTGGAGTCGCTGAAAGGTAAAAATCGCACCGTTATCAGCTAGAGGTGGAAATCGAACAGGATACATTCACTTCCCATGAGCGATAGTGTCCACTCCCCGCGCGACACACCACACACACGCGCGCGCACACCTCTCTTCTGCATCAAGGGCGCGACGTGACACCAGCTGTCAGATGATGATGGTACGGAAATTATCCAGCAGATAAAGACCAGAGAGAAAGAGAGCGCGCGCAAGAAAGAGGGGGCAGGGGGAGAGAGGGACAGGAAGATAGAGAGAGAGAGAGAGAGAGAGAGAGAGAGAGAG
>NW_014582287.1:6933-8211 GCF_000485595.1 Priapulus caudatus
CCTCTCTCTCTTTCTCACTCCCCCCTCTCTCTCTTTCTCACTCCCTCGCTCTCTCTTTCTCTCTCCTTCTCTTTCTACCCGCTTCTCTCTATGCCTGTCTGCGTCTCTCTCCCTTTCTCTCTCTCTCTCCCTCCCTCCCTCTCTCTCTCCTGTCCCCCCCGCGCCTCTCTCAGCCCCGGATCAGCCGTAGCAGCAGCAGTAGCAGCAGCACAACGCGGCAGTCACCTGCCGCAGACGTGTGTCATTGTTTGCTCCTTACCGCTTATTATATGGCAATCCCTCGGCAAATGCAGCGCAAATACGTGAGACAAAAGAGTTCTGATTGACGCTATTAAACGCCTTTGCGAGCCAGTCGTTTAAATGCGGTTTGCTGCGCGACACACTTCAGGTGCCCGGCGCGTCGTCATCATGTCACCATTATCATCATCATCATCATCATCATTGTCATCATCACCATCATCATCGTCATCGTTATCATCATCATCATCGTCGTCGTCATTATCATCGTCGTCGTCGTCGTCGTCACCAACAGCAGCAGCGTGTATCCGCCGCCACGTCTTGACGTTTAGTTTGACGGCGGCGGCGGCGGCGGCGACACAGCGATGACATTTACGTCGAGCCTAAATCATGCACACCGCGTTGTCGATGCTTCGGCCGCTGTACGTGCGTGCGTGCGTGCGTGCGTGCGTGCGTGCGTGCGTGCGCGTGCGTGCATGTGCGTTATGTATAGCGATCGCGATGACGGCGACGCGATGGCGGCCGCGTGCGTGCGTGCGTAACGTATGTACTGATATAATGCTGTTTGGGTAATGATTTCCGTTTTCTCCGCACGGCCCTCGAGGCCAGGTAATATACAGAGCGGAGATCTCTCTCTCTCCGCGCGCGCGCTCGAACGACGATGATGATGATGACGATGATAATGATGATGCTACTGTTGGCGCTGCTAGCGCTTCCGGGGAATATCGACGGGGGCAGCAGCGGTGAGCCAACCCCTCGCGGGTATCGAACACGTACAACACAACTCATTAGCCGTGCAAAATAGAGAGACAGCGATAAAGACAGAAAGAAAGCGAGCGAGGGGTGGGCGAGAGAGATAGAGAGCGAGAGTGCGAGAGGAGGAGGGCCAAGATAGAAGAGAGAGAGACACAGAGAGAGAAAGAGAGAGAAAGAGAGAGAGAGAGAGAAGAAAGGTATAAAAGAGATAGACGAAAAGAAGAGAGAGAGAGAGAAGAGAGAGAGAGAGAGAGAGAGAGAGAGAGAGAGAGAGAGAAAGAAAGG
>NW_014582288.1:0-649 GCF_000485595.1 Priapulus caudatus
GTGTGTGTGTGTGCGTGCGTGCGTGTGTGTGTGTGCGTGCGTGCGTGCGTGCGTGTGTGTGTGCGTGCGTGTGTGTGTGGATATATATTTATATATATTCCGGTCGACTTTACCGGGTGCGGTGGGAGGCAGGGGCAGGGGGATAGAGATAGAGGAAGGTAGGGGAGTGAGTGAGAGTGAGAGAGGTGGAGGGTAGGGGAAAAGATGGAAGAGGGTGACAGAAGGGGGGAGGGCTGATATAGAGAGGGTAGAGGAGAATAGAAGAGGGGCAGGGGTAATGAGATACAGGAATGGAGGGGGAATGTCAGAGGGAAATGCGAAAGAAAGGCAGAGAATGTGAAATGGGGACAAGTGAGAGAGAGAAAGGGGCAGAGAGATCGAGAGACAGAGCAACAGAGACAGACAGACAGATGGATACATCTATAGCTATAGCACATATAGCAATAGCATCTAGATCGTTCTATCTTCTTTACTCTCCGCCAGTTTTTGTTTATTTGAAAACGACGGGCCGACACTTGACGTGTGTGTTTATCAGCGCGCGCATAAATACGGCCTCGTACTGTGGGCGCTGCCGCCGCTGCTGATGCCTCTTCCTCCTCCTCCTCCTCCTCCTCCCCCCCCCCCCCCTCCTCCTTCTTCTTCTTCTACC
>NW_014582288.1:1942-3150 GCF_000485595.1 Priapulus caudatus
TTTTACTTCTAATGCTTTCTCCACGTCCACGAGGCATCCAACTTGCGTGCATGCATAATGCTAATTATTGCACTCTAGTGCCGAATTTCGGCGAAAAAAAATGCCAAAAAAGGCCTTTTCTAGAGACGAAGTAGTGCAACGGTGAACAATCTCGGAGGCTTACTGTTATACGCCTCCTTTAGCAGCCCCGCACGGCCCCCCGTATCGATGACGCAACGACAGTTACGCTGACGTCACGTCTACTTCTCGTAGTTCGTAACAGGACATGCGTAGCCCCCCCCCTCATACTCTCTCGCTCTCTCCCTCTCTCTCTCTCGCTCTCTTTCTCTCCCTCTCCATCTTTCTCTCCCCCTCTTTCTTCCCCTTCTCTTATCTCTCTCTCTCTCTCTCTCTCGCTCTCTCTCTCTCTCTCGCCCTCTCTCCCTCTCTCTCTCTCTCTCTTCCTCTCTCTCTCTCTCTCTCTTTCCCTCTCTCCCTCTCGCTCTTTCTCCACCTCCCGTAACTCTTCCACGCGCGTGCGCGCCAACTTTTCAACACAGGATGTTTGGGGCCGGGCCTGTGTTAACGGCAGCAGCGGCGGCGGCAGAGGCGGCACATGCAAGCACACAGGGAGAAGGCGGCGGAGGCGGTGGCGGCGGCGGCGGCGGCGGCGTTTTTCAATAAACACAGTTGATGTTTCTAGAATCGCCGCATGGCGGCGCCCCCCGCGCTCTCAACAATAAACAGCTTATATGTCGGTGCCGAGAGAGAGAGAGAGAGAGAGAGAGAAAGAGAGAAGGGGAGAGAGAGAGAGAGAATGGGAGAGGGGCAGGGGAGAGGGGGAGAAAGGGAGTGGGTGTGGAGCGAGAGAGTGATAGGAGAAAGAGAAGGGGAGGAGCGAGAGAGAGAAAAGACAGAGAGGGAAAAGAAGGGTGGGAGAAAGGGAAAGAGTGTTGGAGAGAGAGAGAGAGAAATAGAGAGATAGGAATGAGAAATAGAGAGAGAGAGTGGGAGAGAGAAGGGAGAGTGAGAGATAGAGATAGAGGAAGAGGGAGAGAGAGAAGGGGGAGGGGGAGACAGAGATAGAGAGATAGTTTTTCCCTCCGCATGCGTTTTCTCCCCCGTCTCCTTCCTCCGGGATAGGGAGAAAGAGCGAGAGACAGAGAAATCGCGCAAGAGAACGTGCGAGAGAGGAATAGAAAGAGCGAAAGAGAGAGCGAGAGGGAGAG
>NW_014582288.1:4607-7107 GCF_000485595.1 Priapulus caudatus
GAGAGAGAGAGAGAGAGAGAGAGAGAGAGAGAGAGAGAGAGAGAGAGAGAGAGAGAGGTCGGGAGAGCGCGCGTGCGCCACGCGACCCGCCAGTGCTACGCAACAGATGGTGCTACCTACCTGCTACGGGACAGTCGTCAGTTGACAGAAGGTGGACAGTTGGCAGTTGACAGTTGACAGAAGGTGGACAGACAGTTGACAGAAGCCAGAGTGCGTAGGAAGGTGGCCAGTCGAGAAGGATCGAGGCAGATCACAACGAGTGAGAGGTCAGAGGGGTGGGACCTATGTCAGCCGAGACTGGACATTAGTCAAATGTCATCGATAAGAGATACTGCTACAGGGCAAAGGTCAAGGTCATGGATAAGAGATACTAGTACAGTGCATTGATCAAAGGTCATTGATAAGAAATACTGATGAGTGAGAGACTGGGCAAAGGTCAAAAGTCATCGATAAGAGAGAGTGGTAGGCGAAAGACTGGGCAAAGGTCAAAGGAAAATGTGAAATATGTTGGCAAACGAATGAGAAGACTTTGAAGAAAGACAGAGAGAGAGAAAGAAGGCAAGAAAGAAAACGAAAGAAAGAAAGACAAAGAGGACACAAAAGAAGACCGGCGAGTGAGTGACGGGACATCGGTTTGAGAGGGAAAACCGAGAAAAAAAGCGAGAAAAAGAGAAAAGATAGCGACGGAGAAAACATGGCCGCGCAACCCGCTGCTGGACTGACAACTGCTCCGGCTAGCAGATATCATTTAACGCGCACCGAGAGGAGGAGGTGACCAGTCTATAATCACGCAGGACCTCGGTGTGTGTGGGGGGAACGGGATGTATAACCAACGGGAAATCTATGTAACGTAAAACGTTTTAGACTAAAGTGTCGAAAACCGAATCGAATCGAATCGAATCGAATCGAATCCGTGGATGGGTGCAAATAGGTGCAAGCAGCAGCAATTTCACACACCATTATAACGTAATAGGTCGCTGCGGGGGGTTTGAAGGTGAAGGGGAGGTCAGACAACACAACTATTACAGCCAATCCCAGCGTACTTTGAACTTGCATGTGCAAGTGGAAAGTTTTCAAATCAAATTTTCAATCATCGGGTCGCAATCGCATTCATTTCTTTAAAGATTTTTTTTAGGGAAGCCGTCATTTTCAGTGATGAGCGAACCTCACGGCTCATTTCACAGTTGTCTAGATTTAGAATGAGATGCAGAGAGTGTTAGGTGACGGAGAAGAAGAAGAAGATGAAGATGAAGAAGAAGAAGAAGCAGAAGAAGAAGAAGCAGAAGAAGAAGAAGAAGAAGAAGCGCTTGTGGTATTACAATGCTGATGATAATGAGGAAAAGATTCTTTCGTACGAATTACTGCTGGTGCTGCTGCTGATGTTGATGATAATGCTGCTACTGCTACTACTGCTGCTGCTGCTGCTGCTACTGCTGCTGTTGCTGCTGCTGCTGCTGCTAGTGGTGACGCTGCTGCTGCTGCTGCTACTGCTGCTGCTGCTGTTGTTGTTGCTGCTACTGCTGCGGCATTTTTACCACCGTTCTGTAAGATTGTAGATAGCAACAAGCAGGCGGTAAATAATCCGAGAGTACAGCGAGCCTAGTATCGCAACCCTTGCATATACATATATATATATATATATATATATATAGAGAGAGAAGAGAGAGAGAGTCAAAAAAAAAGAAAGAAGAGAGAGAGAGAGTGGAGAGAGAGAGAGATGAGAGAGAGAGAGAGAGAGAGAGAAGAGAGAGTAGAGAGAGAGAGGAGAGAAGAAAGAGAGAGAGAGAGAGAGAGAGGAGAGAGAGAGAGAGAGAAAGAGAGAAGAGAGAGAGAAAGACTGAGAGAAGAGGAGAGAAGAGAGAGCGAGAGAGAGTGAAAAAGAGAGAGAGAGAGAGAGAGAGAGAGAGAGAGAGAGAAAGAGAGATAGAGAAAGAGAGAGATGCAGTGAGAGAGAGACGAGAGAGAGAGAGAGAGCGAGAAGAGAGTGAGAGAGTGAAAAGAAGAAGAGAGAGAGAGACGGAGAGAGAGAGATGAGAGAGAGAGAAGAGGCGCCGTGCTGTGCGCAACGAGCCGCGGCAGTGTTGTTCAACGGCGGTGCGTGCGCTATTAGCGGCAGACGAGAGAGTCGGCGGTAAAAGGCGGAGAAGGCAGAAAAGCCGGCCAGCAGCGACTCGCGGGGTGTGCTTATTTACGTTCTATCGAGCGCTGCTATGTCGGCTGCTACGACCCTGATGCCCGCTGCAATCAGTGCTACATGTCAGCTGGTGTGTGTGTGCTGTGGGGGGGGGGATGTGTGTGTGTGTTGTTGTGGGGGGGGATGTGTGTGTGTGTGTGTGTGTGGTGTGCGTGTGTGTGTGTGTGTGTGGTGTATGTGTTGTGTGTGTTTGTGTGGGGTGCATGCCTCGTGTGCGTTCGTGCATGGTGCGTGTGCGTGTGCGTTCGTGCATGGTGCGTGTGCGCGTGCGTGCGTGCGTGCGTGCGTGCGTGCGTCTCTACCCGT
>NW_014582289.1:0-1337 GCF_000485595.1 Priapulus caudatus
GTGAGGCATACAGGTGAGGCATGCAGGTGAGGCATACAGGTAAGATATGCAGGTGAGGCATGCAGGTAAGACATGCAGGTGAGGCATGCAGGTAAGACATGCAGGTGAGGCATACAGGTAAGACATACAGGTGAGGCATGCATGGTAAGACATGTAGGTGAGGCATACATGTGAGGCATGCAGGTGAGGCATACAGGTGAGGCATATAGGTGAGGCATGCAGGTGAGGCATACAGGTAAGATATGCAGGTGAGGCATGCAGGTAAGACATACAGGTGAGGCATGCAGGTAAGACATGCAGGTGAGGCATGCAGGTAAGGCATACAGGTGAGGCATGCAGGTGAGGCATGCAGGTAAGGCATACAGGTAAGACATGCAGGTGAGGCATGCAGGTGAGACATGCAGGTAAGACATGCAGGTGAGGCATGCAGGTGAGGCATACAGGTGAGACATACAGGTGAGGCACGCAGGTAAGACATGCAGGTGAGACATACAGGTAAGACATGCAGGTGAGACATGTAGGTAAGACATGTTGGTAAGACATATAGGTGTGAGACATGTAGGTAAGACATGTTGGTAAGACATATAGGTGTGAGACATACAGGTGAGGCATACAGGTAAGACATACAGGTGAGGCATGCACGTGAGGCATACAGGTACGATATGCAGGTGAGACATGCAGGTAAGACATGCAGGTGAGGCATGCAGGTAAGACATGCAGGTGAGGCATACAGGTAAGACATACAGGTGAGGCATGCATGGTAAGACATGTAGGTGAGGCATGCAGGTGAGGCATGCAGATGAGGCATACAAGTGAAACATACAAGTGAGACATACAGGTGAGACATACAGGTTAGACATGTGGGTGAGGCATGCAGGTAAGACATGTAGGTAAGACATACAGGTGAGGCATGCAGGTTAGACATGTGGGTATAAGACATATAGGTGTGAGACATACAGGTGAGGCATGCAGGTGAGACATACAGGTGAGGCATGCAGCTGAGACATACAGGTGAGGCATGCAGGTGAGGCATACAGGTGAGGCATACAGGTTAGACATGTGGGTATAAGACATATAGGTGTGAGACATACAGGTGAGGCATGCAGGTGAGACATACAGGTAAGGCATGCAGGTGAGACATACAGGTGAGACATACAGGTGAGGAATGTAGGTGAGGCATACAGGTTAGACATGTGGGTATAAGACATATAGGTGTGAGACATACAGGTGAGGCATGCAGGTGAGGCATGCAGGTGAGGCATACAGGTTAGACATGTGGGTATAAGACATATAGGTGTGAGACATACAGGTGAGGTATGCAGGTGAGGCATACATGT
>NW_014582289.1:5394-6087 GCF_000485595.1 Priapulus caudatus
GATGGATGGATGGATGGATGGATGGATGGATGGATGGATGGATGGATGGATGGATGGATGGATGGATGGATGAATGAATGAATGGATGCACGGATGGATGGATGCACGGACGGATAAATGAATGAATAGACGGACAGATAGATAGAGCGGTAGAGAAACAGCCAGTTAGTCGCTGGAATTATCCAGATTTCTGGGTCTTATGTTTCGTCTAACGTAAAATATTTGTTGCTAATAAATACCTGCCAGTCTCTTAATTTAAATATTAATTATATCTCAATTGAGTACATTACATACTGAGCGCAACACATGCATAGTTTAGAATAGACATTACATATAAATATATTTATTGTATATTTCTATCAACATTAGTATTGCATTAGAATAAAAAATATGTTGCTTCATTCGTGAATGAGTATAGTGATTTATATTATAATAAGAACGTGCAGACGGTTAACTGAATTCTAGGCATCTGGGAAAATCGAGTTTTAACATATCGTGGGTTATATAATTATACGCGTCCGTGTAAATATATCTGCGTGCGTGCAAGTTCGTGTAATTGTTTGTTTATGTGTGTGTATGCGTGGTGTGTGTGTGTGTGTGTGTGTGTGTGTGTGTGTGTGTGTGTGTGTGTGTGTGTGTGTGTGTGTGTGTGTGTGTGTGTGTGTGTGTGTGTGTGTGTGTGTGTGTGTGTGT
>NW_014582289.1:7523-8203 GCF_000485595.1 Priapulus caudatus
CACAGATACATAGATATACATGCATATGCGACTTATACAGATGCAGACCCACGACAAACCGATTCCGATACAAATACGTGCAAAACAATACATATTCTTTGTTCAATCGTACTACTTATGATACATGTATAAATTAAATAACAAATAGAGCTATTGCTGATAATTAATAGAAAGTCGTTGGTAATTTCAAATGGAATACAAATATTAAGGCGGCGTTTTTAAAAAAACATCAGAGACGTTAACGGACAAACTACCTTCCAGAAAAAATGAGAAATAGATCGAAAATAGTTTATTATACGTCACGAATGCTGCGAACCACATTTAATTTCAATTTCAGCAGCCGTCTATAATAAATGAAACGCACAGCGTGGCACATTTGATACTGCGTTAGAGCTGGTGTCGGTTGAATTTGTTGTATATACTATCATGAATATTACATTTTTAAACTTAAAGATCTCATTTATCAATGATTGTGGCCAGTGACCCGGCTGAATAGCAAAAAAGTTGAATTCAAAGTTCAATTCATCACTTTAAATTCAACAAGTATGAAAACGTAACGTTAAACACCGACCCCCCCCCCCACCACACACACACACGCACAAACACCAGAAAGAAAGGGAGAGAGAGCGAGAGAGCAAGAGAGAGAAAGAGAGAGCGAGAGAGAGAAAGAACGAGAGCGA
>NW_014582290.1:0-5437 GCF_000485595.1 Priapulus caudatus
TAATACATAATAATACATAATACATAATAAATAATACATAATAATACATAATAATCATATTACATAATACTTAATAAATAATACATAATAATACATAATAATCATAATACATAATACTTAATAAATAATACATAATAATACATAATAATCATAATACATAATACTTAATAAATAATACATAATAATACATAATAATACATAATAATCATAATACATAATACTTAATAAATAATACATAATAATACATAATAATACATAATAATACATAATACATAATAATACATAATAATACATAATAATCATAATACATAATACTTAATAAATAATACATAATAATACATAATACATAATACTTAATAAATAATACATAATAATACATAATAATCATAATACATAATACTTAATAAATACATAATAATACATAATAATCATAATACATAATACATAATAAATAATACATAATAATCATAATACATAATACTTAATAAATAATACATAATAATACATAATAATCATAATACATAATACTTAATAAATAATACATAATAATCATAATACATAATACATAATATACATACAATATAATACAATATACATAATACATAATATACATACAAGATAATACAATATACATAATACATAATAATCACTATTATCTGCAGGGATGCAGAGATTTCTGTGTATAAAGCTGAGTGAGTTACTGCTCTCAGAGCATGATAATACTCTGTGCCTAACTCTCTACCTACTCACGATCCCCACTACCATAGTCTCCACACGGTTCCCCCCCCCCCCGTGCCCCAGAGCGAAATCTAGCATATAATAGCGAACATTATAAGATCTGTGTGCGGTGGCTCCATCTGCAGGTCGGATTGAAGCGCGGAGATCAGATCCTTGAGGTGAATGGACAGAACTTTGAGCATATTTCCCACGGGAGGGCGCTGGAGGTGCTGCGAGGCTCAACGCATCTCGCCGTGACGGTGAAGAGCAACCTGCTAGGTTCGTGTGTCTCCTCTCCTCCTTCCTCCCCCTCTCCTCCCTTCCTGCCTCCCTCCCCCTCCCTTTCTTCTTCCTCCCCCTCCCTCCTGCTTCCCTCCCCCTCCCTTCCTTCTTCCCTCCCCCTCCCTTTCCTGCCTCCCTCCCCCTCTGCTCCTTCCTCCCCCTCCTTCTCTGCCTTCCTTCCCCCTCTTTCTTCCTTCCTCCCCTTTCACTTCCTGCCTCCCTCCCCCTCGCCTCCTGGCCTTCCTCCCCTCTCTTCCTTCCTCCCCCTCCCTTCCTCCCTCCCTCCCCCTCCCTTCCTTTTCCTCCCTTCCTTCCCTTCCTGCCTTCCTCCCCTCCCTCCTGCCTCCTCCCCCTCCTTCCTGCCTCCCTCCCCCCTTCCCTTTCCTGCCTCCTCCTCCTCCCTTCCTTCCTCCCTGCTCTCCGCCCTTCCCTTCCTGCCTCCCTTCCCCCTCACCTTCCTTGCCTTCCTCCCCTTCCCTCCTGCTCCTTCCCGCGCCTCCTTCCTGCCTCCCCTCCACGTCCTTTCTTCCTACCTTTATCTCTCCGGCATTCATTCCTAGCTTCCTCCTTCATTTATTCTCTACGCTTACTTTTTCGTCCCTTTTGCCTCCGTCCTGCTTCCCTCCTGCCTTATTGCCTCCTTTTCCTCCCTCTTCGAGTTATTTCTAATCTTTCCGGCAGTCGTGTTGAGTGACGGCGAGGTATGCAGCCTTTCTTGCCCGCCTTTCCTCTCCTTCTCTCCTTCCTCTCCTTCCTCTCCTTCCCTCTTTCTCCCTCTCCTCTCCTCTCCTCCCTCTCCTTCCTTTTTCTCTCTACGAATTTCAATTTCACCTTTGTTCTCCTACCCTTCCGCCGCCTCGCAGCGTTTCAAGAGATGCCGTTCTCTTATTTCCGTTTTCTTTCTCTTCTCTCTATGATTGTTCAACTTCCACGTTCCCAGGTTTCAAGGAGATGCTTTCGCTGCAAAGACTCAAGTTCCGGACGGCGGCGGCGGCCCCGCGTTGCCCGCGGGCACGCGCTAAGACCAGCCGGGACATCACGCTTTAACACGCCGACCGCCGCTCCGACGCGCTGTCGCGGCCGTCGCTTCCGCGCCGATCCTCGATGTGCGCTCACTGCGGCGCCTACATTGTCGGAGCCCGCATATCCATGTTCCGCCGCCAGGGCGCGCCCGCCGCCGCCGCGCGGGAGAAGAGCGGGGCACGAGCAGCGTGAGGAGGCGACGTGCGGGGGAGAGGTAGGAACGTATGAAGGGAGCTTCATGCGCTGGTGCCATCGAAACAAGCTGAGACGCGCTGCTCATGCGCATCAACCTCCTGCCCGATAGGGACTTTAACGAGGTGAGATCCGGTCGTTAGTGTTGGTCGCTAACGTGATGCAGTAACTGAAGGGAAATAACGAGGCCGAGTCGTCGTTATGTGTGGTGCTGCTAAACGATCGGCGTTAACGAAGGATACACGAGGCGATGTCGGTCGTTAGTGTGGCGCGGCTAACGATGCCGTTAACGAAGGACTAACGATGGTTGAGATCGCGTCGCGTTAGTGTGTGCGCCGCTAACGATGGCCGTTAATGAATGCGGACTAACGAGTTGAGTCCGGTTGTTTAGTGTGTTGCGCTAACGATGCGTACGAAGTGACTACGAGGTGAGTCGGTTTGTTTAGGTGTGCGCTAACGATGCGTTAACGAAGGGCGCGGGCGGCCGACTAACGGGCGAGTCCGGTCGTTAGTTGTGTCGCGCGCTATATTGATGCGTTACGAAGCGGAACTAACGAGTCTGTGGTCGGTTGTTTAGTGTGGTTGCCGCTAACGATCGTTTAACGAATGCGACTAATGAGGTGAGTCGGTTGTTAGTGTGTTGCGCTAACGATGCGTTAACGAAGGGACTAACGAGGTGAGTCGGTTGTTAGTGTGGCGCGCTAACGATGCGTTAACGAAGGGACTAACGAGGTGAGTCGGTCGTTAGTGTAACGCGCTAACGATGCGTTAATGAAGGGACTGATGAGGTACGTCGGTCGTTAGTGTGTCACACTAACGATGCGTTAACGAAGGGACTGACGAGGTACATGAACTTATAGACTGACACCCCTCTCACCTCTCCTCTCTCTCGTCTCCCCCCTAGCAGCGCAGACAGTCAGCTGAACAGCTCCGACGACAGTCTATACATGAACAGCCGAGCAGCGCTTCATTCGCCCGCGCTCAGCCATAGCAACCCGGATCTAACAACGATCGCCGCGGCGATGACGGCAGGCGGTTACGGGGTCGAGGACGGGCGACCGGACTTCCCCGAACACGTGCTCAAGGTGTACAAAGCGGACCAGACGTACAAGTACCTGCTAGTGCACAAGGTAGAGAGGGGTGTGTGCGGAGGGAGGGGTAGGGAGGGGTGTGTGCGGAGGAAGGGGTAGGGAGGTGTGTGTGCGGAGGGAGGGGTAGGGAGGGGTGTGTGCGGAGGGCAGGTGAGGGAGGGGTGTGTGCGGAGGGCAGGTGAGGGAGGGGTAGGGAGGGGTAGGGAGTGGGTGGTGTGAGAACAGCAAAAATTGGCATTCGTGTTAGACGAGGTTTATAATACGAAATTATATACATATGTAATTATATGGATAGTCGTTTTTTATTCTTATTATTATTATAATGTGTATACATTAAGTATATGTATATATATATATATATAGTATATAATATTATATATATAGTATATATAAAAAGATATATATATGATATAATATATAATAGTAAGTATATATATATATATATATATATATACATAACACCATCTCTACTATCGTGAGTTCACATCCCCATCTTCTCCTCGTTCTCATCGTTCCATCATCCCTATCTCTCTGCCTCGCTCTCATCATCTGCGCGTGCGTTGCCTAGGAGACGACGGCGAGGGAGGTGGTGATGCTGGCGCTGCGTGAGTTCGGCATCACAGACCCGAGCGGTGACTACTCACTGTGCGAGGTGTCCGTGGGTCACGGCGGAGTCATCAAGCAGCGCCGGCTGCCGGACCAGCTGGGGGGCCTCGCCGAGAGGATCCCGCTCGCGGCGCGGTACTACCTGAAGAATAACATGTGTACTGAGCAGCTGGTGGCGGACGACCTAGCACCGGAGCTACAGGTGAGAGAGAGGGAGGGGGAGGGGGAGGGGGGAGGGAAGGGGGGATGGGAGGGAGAGGGGGTATCATGCTGCTTGAATCACACATTTGCTATGCTATCGTCATCATCAGCAGCAGCAGTAGTAGTAGCAGCAGCAGCAGCAGCAGCAGCAGTAGTAGTAGTAGTAATAGTAGTAGCAGCAGCAGCAGCAGCAGTAGTAGTGCAGTAGTAGTAGCAGCAGTAAGCAGCATTATTAGTAAGGCAGGTAGAGCAGGCAGGGCAGTTAGTAGCAGCAGTACACAGGCAGTTAGTAGTAATAGTAGTAGCAGGCAGGCAGCAGCAGTAGCAAAGTAGTAGGGCAGCAGCAGCAGCAGGTAGCAGTAGCAGCAGTAGTTAGTAACAGGCAGCCAGCAAGTAGCAGCAGCAGCAGTATAGCAGCAGCAGGCAGTAGGCAGCAGGCAGCAGTGGCAGTAGCCGGCAGCAGTAGTAGTAGTAACAGGCAGGAGCAGCAGAGCAGCAAGGAGCAGCAGCAAGCAACAGAGGCAGGGGCAGATAGCATCTTCGATCCTAACGGCCTGCTCCTGACGTCTTTCCCCGGACAATATGCATCTGCAGAAGGAGAACCAGCAGAACATTCTGCAGCTGAAGTCGGTGGAATTGCGGCTCAGCTGACGCTGCATGACTTCTCCACTTCCGCCAGGTGGAGCCCGACGGAGTATGTGACGACCTCTACAACCTTGGCTCGTCCTACGGAACGCCCAAGCTCACCGAGTTTGCCAAGGTCAGCGTGTGGGGGGTCAGAGGTCAGAGTTGGGGGCAGAGGTCAAATAGGGGGTCAGGGATCAATATAGAAGGGATGATAGGAATAGAATAATACAGATAATAGGCCGAATATAGGGGGAATTTATATGCTAATTATTGCTATTGGATTACTGCTGATTATAGAGCTAGGTGGCGTGTTCTATAGTAACATGTATTTGTGCGTGTCGTTGTTCTAGGAGCGGTGACAAGGAGATGTTCTAAATAACTTATGCGTGATGATGATGAAGTGTGTGTTGTGGTGCGTGTGTGTGTGTGCTGTGTGTGTGTGTGTGCGTGCTGTGCGTGCGTGCGGGGCGTGCGTGCGCTGCGTGCGTGGCGTGCGTGCGTGCGTGCGTGCGCGTGCGTGCATGGTTATACGTTGTGTGTTCTATAGTATTACACGTACGCTCGTGTCGTGTATTAGCAGACGGGCTGAACAAGGAGATGTTTCTGGTCGTCGACGGAGTTTGTGCGAGAACTGAAACTTACTTGGCGTGCGATGAAGGTCATCAAACACTTTCGTGAAGATCGCAGCGTGAGGTCAG
>NW_014582290.1:5447-6337 GCF_000485595.1 Priapulus caudatus
TCCCTCGTACACTCACTCACCTCGCCTCCCTCCCTCGTACACTCACTCACCTCACCTCCCTCCCTCGTACACTCACTCACCTCGCCTCCCTCCCTCCCTCGTACACTCACTCACCTCGCCTCCCTCCCTCGTACACTCACTCACCTCACCTCCCTCCCTCGTACACTCACTCACCTCGCCTCCCTCCCTCGTACACTCACTCACCTCGCCTCCCTCCCTCGTACACTCACTCACCTCACCTCCCTCCCTCGTACACTCACTCACCTCGCCTCCCTCCCTCGTACACTCACTCACCTCACCTCCCTCCCTCGTACACTCACTCACCTCGCCTGCTTCCCTCGCCGCAGGTCACTGCAAGGAGAGTCGTAACTTCAACTCGATGTTTGCCATCGTGAGCGGTCTCGGCCACGGCTCCGTCTCTCGCCTCCGCTCCGCATGGGACAAGCTTCCCGGCAAATATCAGAAGCTGTTCGAGGACATGCAAGACCTCATGGACCCGTCGCGCAACATGAGCAAATATCGGAACCTGCTCAACAGCGAACACATTCAACCACCCATCGTGAGTACTCATAGGGGAGGCGAGGGGAGGGCAGGAGGGAAGGTAGGGGAGGCGAGGGGGAGGAGGGAAGGTAGGGGAGGCGAGGGGGAGGAGGGAAGGTAGGGGAGGGGGAGGAGGGGAGAGGTGCAACAGCGAACACATTCAACCACCCATCGTGAGTACTCATAGGGGAGGAGGGCGAGGGGAGTGGAGGGGGAGGAGGGAAGGAGGGATGGAGATGGAGTGAGTTGTTTGTTTGTTCGGATAGCTGGGGCAGATGATTAGAGGAGCAACTAACATGGAAATTAATAAGATCTCTTTCCATTTTCTAGCATTTTGATTCTCGTCTCTC
>NW_014582290.1:7720-8200 GCF_000485595.1 Priapulus caudatus
ATGTGTGTGTGTGCGTGCGTGCGTGCGTGCGTGCGTGCGTGTGCGCGGGCGTGTGTGTGAGCTCTCTCGTTTGATATATATATATATATATATATATATCCATAGAACAAACAAGTAAGCTTAGCAACTGATGATAACTTTACAACTCAAGAGCTTATTCCGTCGTTCTTTTGTTTCGTTCGCCAGGTGGTGCCATAACAAATATCGTGCGCATGCGCGCTAATTGCTCGCCGCGTACATTCGTGTTTGTATCGTATATCGGATCGATGTGCTGGGATGAGATGTAATGTGATCACGGGGGATGCGGAGGTTTCGGTCTTGTCGTCGTTGTCGGCAGCAGAGCCGATAATAAAAATCTACGGTGGTAATTAAATTACGTAAAAAGCGATTGATTTTAATTAAGTAGTCGCTGCGCGTATGAACATCATGAATGACGTTTAAATGTATCTCTATATCTCTGTATCTCTCGCTTTATTTTAT
>NW_014582291.1:0-8199 GCF_000485595.1 Priapulus caudatus
GCAGTCATTCTTGTGTTACACTTGATCACTGTGAGTGGTGCATTCATTCTTGGTGTTACACTTGATCACTTGTGAGTGTGCATTCATTCTTGTGTTACACTTTGATCACTGTGAGTGGTGCAGTCATTCTTGTGTTACACTTGATCATTGTGAGTGATGCATTCATTCTTGTGTTACACTTGATCACTGTGAGTGGTGCAGTCATTCTTGTGTTACACTTGATCATTGTGAGTGATGCATTCATTCTTGTCTTGTCAAAAGCTGGTTAAGCTGGTTAAGCAGGTTAAGCAGGTTAAGCTGGTTAAGCTGGTTAAGCAGGTTAAGCTGGTTAAGCTGGGGTTAAGCTGGTTAAGCCAGGTTAAGCTGGTTAAGCTGTTAAGGCAGGTATAAGCTGGTTGCTGGTTAAGCTGGTTAAGCTGGTTAAGGGTTAAGTGGTTAAGCAGGTTAAGCTGGTTAAGCAGGTTAAGCAGGTTACGTTAAGCAGGCATTAAGCGGTTAAAGCAGGTTAGCTGAAGCTGGTTAAGCTGGTTAAGCAGGTTAAGCAGGTTAAGCTGGTTAAGCTGGTTAAGCAGGTTAAGCAGCCTTGTTAAGTGTAGTGCCGTGACTGCAGCTGTTACTATCAGTGTCGGTTAATATAAAATTGACACTGACTCTGTATATTTACTTTTACTTCACTAACGGGAGCACTCTCTGCATTACGATGAACTCAACTAGACTAAACCACATCGCATCGCTCACCGTCAGGGGGCAGCACGAGCACTTGGCAGCCAACAAGTCCGGTGTTAATGTCACTGATCTCGATTATACTCAGTTAGTATATCGAGATTCAGATATGGAGATCAGATAGATTATATAGAGAATCGAGATTATAGAGATCAGTGGTTAATGTATTTCTCAGTAATCATGTTGGACATTAAAAATCTGTACGTAACGCAAAAAAAACATGTTGAAAACTTAGTATTTATGCAGCTGGTGCATGCAGGCCTGTGTTCATAATACTTAAACTGGTTTCAAAATTCTAGGCACTGTTATTTGTTTTCCATGGTGACAATGTAATTAAAAGTTCGATTAAAGAAGACGTTAAAAATATTTTTGAAGATTTCAATGTTTTATTTTTCTGTAAAATATTCATTAAAGTGAATGAGATGTATATGCAATAATGTTTGTTTTGGGTTTCCATGTCAATTGCTGCTAATACTTCTATTGCTGTTACTATCGTTGGCTTTTGTCAGAAACTTTTAATTCTGTTTGGCAGAAGAAGTCTGGTTTCCTCTCTGCGTTTATTCATCTGTCCCGTCCCTCTCCTCTCAACCTCAACTCCTCTCTCCCTTCTCTCTACCTCCCTCCTTACTCTCCCTTCTCTTCCTCTCTAACTCTCTCTCGCCTCTCCTTCTCTCCTCTCTACCGCGCACTCCTCCCTCTCCCTACTCTCCTCTCTACTCACTCCGTCCCTCTCCCTTCTTTACTACCTCGCCTGCCTCCCCTCTCCCTTCTCTGCTCTCTAGCCGCACTCCTCACTCTCCCTTCTCTCCTCCTACCTCACTCCTCCCTCTCCCTTCTGTACCTCGCCTCCTCCCTCTCCTTCTCTGCTCTCTACCGCACATCCCACTCTCCCTTCTCTCCTCTCTACCTCACTCTCCCTCTTGTTCCCATTCTCTACGCTCCCCTCCCTCCTCCCTTCCTCTCTTCTCTTACCACCGTCCCTCCTCCCTCTGCCCTTCTCTTCTCTCTACCTCAGCTCTCCCTCTCCACTCCCTCTCTACCTCCCTCCCCCTCCCTTCTCTCCTCTGCTCCCTCCTCCCTCTCCCTTCTCTACCTTCCGCTCCTCCCTCTCCCTTCTCTCCTCTCTACCTCACTCCTCACTCTCCTTCTCTCCTCTCTATCCCTCACTCCTCCTCTTCCCTTCTCTACCTCGCCTCCTCCTCTCCCTTCTCTTCTCTCTACCTCACTCCTCCCTCTCCCTACTCTCCTCTCTACCTCCCTCCTCCCTCTCCCTTCTCTCGCTCTCTACCTGCTCCTCCTCTCCCCCTTCGTCTACCTCACTCCTCCTCTCCCTTCATCCTCTCTACCTCACTCCTCCGCTCTCCTTCTCTGCTCTCTACCTCCCTCTCGCCTCTCTACTCCTCCTCCTTCTCTCCTCTCTACCTCCCTCTCCCTTCTCTCACTCTCTAACTCCCTGGCATCCTCCTCTCCTCTCTACCTCATCCTACCCCTCTCTGCCTCCTCTCCTCTCCCTCTCTCGCTCTTACCTCAGCTCCTCCCTCTCTCCTTCTCTACCTGCAACTCCTCCCTCTCCTACTCTGCTACCCCCTCCTCTCGTCTCCCTTCTCTCCTCTCTAACCTGCCCTCCTCCGACTCATCTTCTCATGCTCTCTACGCTCCGCTCCTCCCTCCTTCCTTCTTGCTCACTCTTACCCTCCACATATTATATACAAACAACGCCGACCACTGTGGTAAAGTCATGGGATCATGTGCTAGGTGGTTGAACTTGCGTGTGGCAGAGCATGTCTAGCAGGGAATGTTGCTTGCATATTTAGGTAAGAGTAAATTGTTTCAATTATCACTAGTACGATTCTTGTTTGGTGGGCTCCTGATGACCTGTTCCCCATCTCTCACACTATGAGTGTGATATGTGTGCGTGGCGTGTTCTTGAATGTCGAAAAAAGTTGCGCGGCAATGTATTTCTCGCTGAGACATGTGCCACTCTTTTTCCAAGCGTTGTAAACAACCACATGCAAGTATAAACTGATAAAGGCCCTTGTATAATGATTGTAGCCAATTATTGCTTCCGCTTGAGACATGTGCCAACCTTCTCGAGCGTTGCACCACGATCATGAAATAATATAGTTCTCGTCTAAAATACAAACATTTTGAAAGGTCAAATGTAATTATTCTCGGCTGAGACGTGCGCCAACTCTTCTCAGCGTTTGCAGCCACATAGCCAGTATAAACTATAAAGGCCTTGTAATAATTGAGTAGCTAATTATTCTCGCTGAGACTATGTGCCAACTCTTTCTCAGCGTTTGGCACCACATGCAGTATAAACTATAAAGGCCTTGTATAATATGTAGCATTATTTCTCGGCTGAGACAATGTTGCCAACGTTTTCCTCAGCGTTGAGCCACGAACATGAATCAATATAGTTCTCGTCTAAAAATACAAAAGCATTTTGAAAGCAAATGTACATTATTCTCGCTGAGACGTGCGTCAACTCGTTCTCAAGCGATTGCACGCACAGTGCACTATTCTAATATATATTTGGAAGTTCGTAATGTATGTATGTATTATGTATGTATTGTATGTATGTATGTATGTATGTATGTAATGTATCTCTCGCTATAGGCGGCCAAACCGGCCAAAGCGCTGCTGATGGCAATTTTCACAGGGCCATCTCTTAGTACCCGGGGAGTGTTCGTAGCTGAAAAAAAACCGTCCAAACGTCAAAACTCACCGAAAAATGCCGTAGAAAAACCCGTTTAATTCGTCATCTTCACAACAATTCACCGACTCCACTGTGCAGGCAGTGCCTGCTGCCACACAGAGGGGACAAAATCGATCACTCATTCCCATCAGCTGCGCGGAAACCGAACAAGACGATTGTGAAACGCCAAACCGAGCACCGAGCTAAAACAGAGCACAGACCAGTTCAAAGGTTACGACTGGCAATTGTTTTATCAACAGGCTTTGAAATGAAAGCGCAACCCGATCTCGTTACATGCTGTTACGTGCCATAGCGTGCGCATAGCCGTACGGTTGGAGCTCAACAGTTTGGCGGGACGCCGGGAATCGTTTACCATATTTCACCAGAGAATGAACACGAAAACATTGTTTAATCCAGAGGGTTTCCAAACAATATAAAGTCCAACGCCATTCGTACATGCTGTGTTATATACTTTTTTCATTTTAAGACCGAATTACTATTATGTTCGAGTGGTTCTAAGTTTGGGTGTGTGCTGTCATATAGCAATGTCATACGTACAAGTTTTTTCCCATGGCTTTATTATCTTAATTAGACTGATTTTCTAAATTATTCATATTCTGTGCAATGTGTTATTGTCGATTTTTACCAATGTTTCCTATTGTGTCCGCATTATTAGTAGTATGAATTAGTAGCACGATTTTAACCCAGCAGCGCCAGGCGGGGTACCAGCAGCTAGGTAAACTAAGTAAAGGCCTTGTATAATGACCTGTAGCCTAACTTATTCTCGGCTGAGACATGTGCCAACTCTTCTGCCACGCGTTGCACCACATGCAGTATAAACTATTAAAGGCCTTGTATAAGATAGGCCAATTATTCTCGGCTGAGACACTGTGCCCAACTCTTCTCAAGCGTTGCCACACACGACATGAAATAATATAGAGTTCTCGTCTAAAATAGCAAACATTTGAAGCAAATGTAATTATTCTCGGCTGAGACGTGCGCCAATCTTCTCAGTGCGTTGCACCAGCCATGCAGTATAACTATAAGGCCTTGTATAATTGATGTACGGACAATTTATTCTCGCGCTGAGACAATGTGCCAAACTCTTCTCAGCGTTGACGGCTACATGCAGTACTGATAACTTATAAAGGCCTTGTATAAATGTAGCCAATATTCTCTGGCTGAGAGCATGTGCCAACTACTTCTCAGCGTTGCACACATGCAGTATAAACTATAAAGGGCCTTGTATAATGATGTACGCAATTATTCTGCGGCTGAGACTATGTGCCAACTTTCTCAGCGGTTGCACCACATGCAGTATAAACGGTTCAGGAAGGACTAAGCTTGTATAGATGATGTAGCCAATTATTCTCGGCTGAGACATGTGCCAACTCTTCATCAGCGTTGCAGCACACATGCAGTATAAACTATAAAGGCCTTGTATAATGATGTACCACATTATTCTCCGGCTGAGAGCATGTGGCCATACTCGCTCTCAGCGTTGGCACCACGGACATTGAATATAATATACGTTCTCGTCTAAAATACCTAACATTTTGAAGCAAATGTTAATTATTTCTCTGCTGAGACGTGTGCCAACTCTTGCTATGCGGTCGCACCAGACATGCAGTATAAAAACTATAACAAGCTTGTATAATGATGTAGCCAACCTTATTCTCGGCTGAGAATGTGCCAGCTCTTCTCAGCGTTGCACCAACATGCATATAAACCAGTGGCGTAGCCAACATTGAAACAGGGGGGGGGGGGCCAAAGGCGAGGGATGCGAAGGGCGCCGAGGGGGTAGGGTGTGGGAGGGGTATCGCCCCCTCGCACGGTAGGGAGATTTTTGAAAATTCGTGCATGAAATGGCATTTTCTGGCACAACTAAAATTCGAGTCATTAGAGGGGTTAACTTAATATGAGAATGTGGCACTATGCTAATCCCTTATAACCCCCCTCCGCTCGCCTTTTTAATTTTTCCACTCCGATCCGATCACACGTGGGACGATGGCCCTGCTGTGGCGGCGCCGGAAAGGCTCTGAGGTACACACGACGCAGTTGGTGACCCTTTAGCTTAGAGCCAGTGAAAATGGTGTTACGAAGCCAGTGTTTTTTCAAGGGAGGGAGAAAAGAGTTTAAGCGACGCAAGAGACAGCGATGAAGCAATTTTCTCAACGGGGGAGGTGTTTCCCCTCCCACCAGTAGGTAATTTTTTGAAATATGTGCAGTCGAAAATGGCATTTTTGCGCAATTTTCATTTTCATTATTAGGTGTAGGTAATAGTGGTATAAGACCAATGCCCATTCAGGGGCCCTTCTCTGCTTATTGTTTGTACTCTCGGGCGATGCAAGAGGGGTATGGCCTCCTTGTGCCCCCCCATAGCTTACGCCTAATGTCCTCATTCAAGCACTGACGGAGATATTGGAATTAGTTTGATTTGTGTTTGTTAAGCAGTACCTGATGGCAAATGTGTGGCATTTATCCCGTCATAAACTGTTTTTCAGAGTTCCATCATATAAAAGTTAAAAAGTTAAATTATTTTTGAAAAAAGTAGAAAAGGCATATTGAATGAATCGAAATAAAGATCTAAGCGGGGAAAACAGGTAGATGTGTTTTGAACTGCCACTGAATACATCAAATTTATTTAAATTACAAAAGATTTTACATCGTTTAGAATACAATAGCGTTTTAAAGATCAACATTTAACATTTTGTTCCTTATAAAAAATGTTTTTGGCTTGTCCTCTGATGAAGACTAAAAAACCCATATTGAAAATTGATTTCAAATAAAAACAAAGTAAGCTTGCAAATAGCCGCTCTATTAAAATAAAAAGGAAATTTACCATGAAAAGAATCTGTTTTTGCCTTCCTGATAGAGAACAGTTACTTAAAATAGTGTTTGAAATTCAGATTTGAAAATAAAAACCGAGGTTGTCTGCCAAAATGGCCGTCTATAAGTTGCGAATACCACTCACAGTGACCAAGTGTAACACAAGAATGACTGCATCACTCACAAAGATCAAGTGTAAAGCTGGGTTTACACTGACGATTTTAGGCCGATTTTCTGAGGGCGACTTCTTCTTTCTACCAACCTCTCTATAAATATGTAAAGCGCTGACGTTATCGACCGCGAGGCGGCAAACGTTTCAACATTTGACCCGTAGGTACGCGCGGGGCGACGCCGATACGAAGTGCATGTATTCCACGCCGCCAGCGTGGCGCCGATAGCAAAAACGTGCTCTCCCCCTAGGGTGGAGGCAAACGCCTCCTGATTGCTGTTCTCTGATTGGCCACTTGGCAAAAAAACGTCCGACTCGACGGCTCTGAGTCGGCGAAATTAGAACATGTTCTAATCTTCCGACTCGCTGCGCCCGATCAGTTGGTCGTCCGACTTTTGCGTTTACACTGCCGATTGTCAGTTGCCAACTGGCCAAGTTCGTACAATTTGGCAATTCGGCAACACAAAATCGTCAGTGTAAACCCGCTTAATGTGAAGGTGAGTGCACAACTCACAGTGATCAATGTGAGAGTGAAGGCACCATTCACAGTCAGATCATCACAGTTGTTTAGGAATCACAAGCACTAAGATGCAATGAACGTAGATATAGTCAACTTTGATCGCGCGCGTCTCACATATTGATGCTCATAAGGTCTGTGTCTCCCTGGGTACTGCCGGACACTGCGGCTGCTGTTGTTGTTGTTGCTGCTACTAACTGCTGTTACTGTTGCTGACATTATTGTTTGTTGGTTGTTGTTATTGACAACAGCAGCCGCAGTGTCCGGCAGTATCCAGGGAGACATAGACCACATCAGTCCTATTTGTACATACATACACCAGCTTTAGCCCATCCTTAAAACATTCTATGTTTGCTGTCCCCCGACCCATGATTTTTTTAGTGGGTAGGTAGGTAGGTGGGTACTTTTTTTTGTGAGGCATAATAGTTATTTTAAGTCTGTCCTCATGTTTGCCACACATGCTTTGTGTTTCAGTCTTAACTATAAAAAATGTAAAAAAAAAAATGAAAAAATTATGGAACCCAAAATGTCAAAAAAAACTTTGGGGTCGCGGCTATTTTCGTGGGTCGGTCGGAGGACAGCAAACATAATTTTTTAAGGATGGCCTTACGCAAAATTCTGTCACGCGTCATGCGTCACGACCACCTCTGAACTTTAACTGTCACCTTCAGATAGGTGATGACATATAGTTGTCACAAATGTGTGACACATGTTATGTACTTGACACTGTTAGGATGACAGACAAACCCTGACAGTAAATGTCAGGTTGACTGACGTAAACACTAGATTGTCAACAGAAACGTGATTCTGTGCATGTTCACATGTTTACGCTCCCCCAACAGAGGGCGCCGCCAGAAAACAACGACGACACAGCCAAGCATTTGGTTTCGACGCAAAACTAAAGAAGCCATGCTCAGCTGTGGCGATACGTCGCGTCACAAACATCGGTTTACAGTTGTCACTGTTAGCCGAGGACGGTGACACATGATTGTCAACGCCGGACCGACGTGAACTCGGCTGTCAACGTAATGATGACACTTCCGTTACGACGGTGTCAGACTCCGTCACCGGTCAACAGCAGGACCGTCAACCGCGAATGTCATCCACGGATGTGACGAGGTCGCGTCACCTCAGCTGTCAACTTCAAGGTCGACTTTAAGGGATTCCTTTAGCAAGGTCGCGAGGTCACTCGGGGTCGCACTGGAGTAATCTGGAATAGACACGACGCAGTAATTAATTCACAGATCAGCCACAGTGCTAACG
>NW_014582292.1:0-4778 GCF_000485595.1 Priapulus caudatus
TTTCCCCTAATAAACATTTATCAGTAGACATGTGTTTATAATTAGGACAGCGCCCTAGCATGTAGGGTAGGCCTACACAAAAACACCTACTTTATGCCCTTGCGTCCTTCCCCTTGCCTTCCCTGTCCCTCGCTCAGCCTCCTTCTTCTTCTACCGCCCCAGCTCTCTTCCTTGCCGCCTTTCCTCAGTCTCCCATCCCCTATTCCCCGCAGCAAGCTATATTATAAAGTTTTCCTCAGACGGCACTGCACGCCTAACACGGTGCGCGCGCATGCGCAATATATCCCGAGAGTAATCGTATTTCGCAAAGATTACGCATTTAAAATGAAGAGGGGTTATGTTAAAATAAATTTATATAATAACGTTCCATCAGTTGACATAATATACGAAGTAGGAGGAAGACCTTGCATGTACGGTCACCGCTGCGTATACCAGCCAGTACACAATCTGGCTACGTTAGTGTGTTAGCGCATGCGCATGCAATATCTCACCAGAGGAGTTATATTTTGTGATAAATATACATTTAAAATGGTTAGGGGATATCTTAGCATAGATTTTCCTAATAAATTTTTATCAGTAGACCTGTGTTTATAATTAGGAGAGCGCCCTAGCATGTAGGGTACAAAACACCTACTTTATGTCCTCGCGTCCTTCCCCTTGCCTCTCCTGTCTCGCGCTCAGCCTCCTTCTTCTACCGCCCCCAGCTATCTTTCCTGCCGCTTTTCCTCAGTTTCCCATCCCCTCTACCTCTCAGCAAATAATATTATGAAGTTTGCCTAAGACGGCACTGCACGCCTAACAGGGTGCGCGCATGTGGAATATCTCCCGAGTGTAATCGTATTTTGCAAAGATTATTGATTTAAAATAAAGAGGAGGTAGCCTAGAATATATTTATATGATAACATTCCATCAGTTGACATCATTTAAGAAATCGAAGGAAGACCTTGCATGTAAGGTCACCGTTGCGTATCCCAGCCAGTACACAATTTGGCTACGTTAGTATGTTAGCGCATGCGCAATATCTCACCAGAGGAGTTATATTTTGTGATGAATATGCATTTAAAATGGTTAGGGGATATCTCAGCATAGATTTCCATAATACACCTTTATCAGTAGACCTGTGTTTATAATTAGGAGAGCGCCCTAGCATGTAGGGTACAAAACACCTACTTTATGCCCCCTTGCCTCCCCTGTACCTCGCTCAGCCTCCTTCTTTTACCGCCCCCAGCTATCTTCCCTGCCGCCTTTCCTCAGTCTCCCATCCCCTCGTTCACCCAGCAAGCTATATTATAATGTTTGCTTCAGACGGCGCTGCACGCCTAACACGGTGCGCGCACATGCGCAATATCTCCTGGGAGAAATCGTATTTTGCAAAGATTATGCATTTAAAATGAAGAAGAGTTATCTTAGCATAGATTTACATAATAACATTCCATCAGTAGACATCATTTAATAAGTAGGAGGAAGACCTTGCATGTAAGGTCCCCGCTGCGAATCAGACGTGCAGTACGGTACGGTCAAAGGAAAAGTACGTAAAATAGCTTGCTGAGGGAGAGAGGGGTGGGAAACTGAGGAACGGTGGCACGGAAGACAGTCAAGGGGCGGTGGAAGGAGACGGAGGCTGAGCATGCGACAATGGAGACAAATGAAAGGGCGGGCGGGAATAAAGTAGGAGTTTTGCCCCCTACAAGCTAGGGCGCTCTCCTAACTATAAACACAGGTCTATTAATAAGAATTTATTACAGAAACCTATGTTGAGATAGCCCCTGACTACACTAAATGCGTTTTCATCACAAAATATAACTCCTCTGGTGAGATATTGCGCATGCGCTAAAACAGTAACGTACCCAGGTTATGTACGGACTGGTATATTATGCTGGTCCCAAAAGTGCCGACTTATGCGAGTTTTACTGTATATAGATTTCCTGTTCACTTACGCTGAGAGGGTCTATATATATGTCTTCCAGGGTACTGCCGGAACGTACCCTGGGTACGGTCCGGTATAGTACTATCTAATATGCAGGACCGTACCTGGCCTACTCCAATAACGAGTCTAGGGAGTCGCCTACGCCTTCTCCCTAATCCTAACCCTAACCATATCAGATAGTTACCAGGGTACGTTCCGGTTTATATGGTTAGGGTTAGGATTAGGATTAGGGTTAGGGTTAGAGTTAGGGTTAGGGTTAGGGTTAGGGTTAGGGTTACAGGGGCGTGTACGGGGGGGGGGTCCAGGGGGTCCGGAGCCCCCCCCTTGCTCGCGCAGAAAACGCATCTGAGGGGGTATAATTTCAAAATTTTTCGGGGGGAGTGCCCCCCAGACTCCCCCTTTGCGTGCTCGCAAGTTTGGGTTACGGTTAGACCCCCCCCCCTGGTCAAAATCCTGTACACGCCCCTGGGTTAGGGTTAGGGTTAGGGAGAAGGCGTAGGCGACTCCCTAGACTCGTTAGTGGAGTAGGCGAGGTACGGTCCGGCATATTAGATAGTACCAGGGTACGTTCCGGCAGTACCCTGGCGGACATAGACCCTCTCAGCCTTACTTGAATATAACCTAACCAATTTTTACAGAACAGTGTATAGCGCATAAATTGTGAAAAATGCATTTACTCAGTAGCTTTGACTCGATGAATTAAAAATCCATTTACAGTGTAAGTTAGGTTTTTTAATCATTGCAAGATTTGTAAAAAAAATACGTAAACAGCAGTTACAAACCAGGGACAAAACATCTTTCTTAAAAATGATTCATTTTACTTTATGTACATTCTAATAATACGATGTCACTGCCAAGTCTAGGTACAAATGTATTCAAAGTAGAAAAACCAAGTTATATTGATTATGTATCAACAATTTAATGGGTTTTACATTGGCCATTAAGCTGTATCGCACAATAATAGAGATACAAGTGTATATGCCAGCGGTCATTTCAAATATTATATGATTACATTTCCGCATTCTCTAACATATCATCATATACTCGTGATATTAAGTGCAGTGCAATATTTTGAGTCAAAACATGGGGTTATTTCAACTCAGTCAATTGATTTTGGGGAAGTTGTGTCAATTAAAACTACGTGATTCGGTCAAATAAAACATTGTCTAAAAACCTACTACAATGTGCTTGCGTATTACTTAGTTTAATTACCTCATAAGAATGACAAAAGATATCATTTTTGCTCAATTTCTGATATTGGCCAATGTCATTGTTTGACGGCAGAGCAGCCATTTGTTTCAGCGCCTGAAATATGTGGCATACGTAATTATCAACTTGAATTGTGGACACATTAAGACAGATCACGTAGAACAACATAGGTTTCAATAAGATTTGATCCAGGATTGAAAACAGACACGAGCATAATTCTTGGATAATTCCAATGTTCTGATTCAATGACACATTACAAAGGCCACGACTAAACATTAATATGAGATGACACCTGGCTGTATTTCCAACACCTAAGACAAATTTCAATGTACGGCAAACTGTTTCTACCTACCGGTGGATGACATCCAGGTAGCACCCTCAAACATCAGTAATCTCTAACAAACCAACTGGTAGCATTATCACACGTCGCCAGTGGCAAACTGATAGTGTTGCGCGAGAACGTTTACATTTTTCATAAATACAGCTAATCGACTACTAACGGTTACTGGTAAGCGAAAAATGCAATAAAATAATATAACTTTAGTTTGTGTTATATGCATTGTGTTTGCTCTCTTCCGATGTTACACCAGATTTTACTACGATGTAGGGCATACACATTTGGCTCATTATCATAATAAATGCTCACTGGCTGCATGGGTGTAATGTTACACTACATTATTATGAGCTTCCGAAAGAGGAGCCTCCTACGAAAAAGGAGCCTCCGTTGCCCAGTGGTTAGGCCCGTACACTGTCCACTGAAGGCTGTGAGTTCAAAACCCGGCCAGGGCAGTGAATTTTCTCAAGGTGTAAAAACTTGGCTCTCAACATTGGAGACTGTGAATCTCCCGTGGCTCGGATGACTACGTACAATGGCGGTCCCGTCTCCAGTAATACTAAGGCCAATGGGGACGTAAAAGAACCACTGAGGGCGCAAAAAAAAACTCTGGCTGTTACCACCCACAGTGCCTTTCGGCTAAAATTCGTGCCAAGCTAGGTCGCACCCCATGGCTAGCTCGATATATAGCCCAAGCTATGGCAATCAAGCAACAAGATTTCTCTGCGGCCGTCTCAGCTAAGCTGGGCCGTCGATCAACAGGACTTCTTGCCAGGGGACGCTATCCTGCGCCATATAGCGTCGTTATCGTAGGCGTAGCCTCGCAGTTTAATATATAGGGGCCTATATATATATATATTCTGTGTAATGCCCGTTTCGGTCTCCTAGGCAAATTATTATTATTGCTTTGAATTGAGTGGTAGTAATTGTTTCATTAAATTAGGCAATCGATCCGTTAAATTTAGTTAGTAATTCTTTTAATTAACCAATGTGCATGCGTGTATGCATGCGTGCGTGTGTGCGTCCATGCGTGCGTGCGTTCATATACGTACCTACGTGCGTGTGCGTGCGTGTGTGCGTGCGTGCATACGTGCGTGTGCGTGCGTGTGCGTGCATTCACATCTCTTTGTGCGTGTTTTCATTTCTTTCTTTACTAATTGTACGTCCGGTAGGTAGGCAGGTCTTTTTGTCTTTCTATTCATTTCTTCACGTATTAATTTGTTTACGTGTTTGTTCACGTATTTGTTTACGTATTTGTTCACATATTTGTTTACGTATTTGTTTACGTATTTGTTTACGTATTTGTTC
>NW_014582292.1:5797-7191 GCF_000485595.1 Priapulus caudatus
GGGCACCCCATCAGGGCCGGGCGACCGCATGGCAACAAGGAGCGGAGACATGCGGCCGACAGCGCGGCTTGCCACAGCGCCTGCGTCCGACACGGCGGGACTCACGCTGCAGCTGCGCCCTCTGGTGAAGAAATTTGTGAGCTGGAAGTTATCGGGCAGGTTCAAGTCGCTGTCGCCATCATCGTCAGCAGCAACAGCGGCAGTGTAGAACTCGCGACTCGTACTCCGTGTTATCCTTCGCTTGAAAGGATGCAGCAGAGACTCGCTTGGCTTCGCCGCCGTGGCCGTTGCTGCTTGGTCCGCAGTCACTGTTGCCACGGTGACCGGCGGAGTTGTGTCGTCTGCGGTTACCTGTAGCAAACGAACGTAAGTGAAAGTTATTAGTGTATAGGTTGACAAAAACACATGCTAAATCCATTTGAGAGTTTGATTCGTCGCAACATCACTACAGCTAGGGCGGAAGGTGAGCAATAGATCTGGGTGGCGTAACAACTTCTAACCAGGGCATTGTAAACCTCGCAACCAATCATGACTACTCAAACATCCTGGATCAATTAATTCATCCAGCGTAATTTCTGTTCTCTCAGTCCAGTATAAAAGAAATGCTGGCTGAGACACCACTCCACTTCCAGTTGCTAGTCTCATCACTCAGTCTAAGTGACCTAGTTTCATTAGTTTGTTTACTCAGATTATAGGCGTGCAATTTTACTCATATTTACTTGTGTGCACGTTTTTTCTTCCAGCAATAATAAGATGAATCTAATGTGACTTCATTATTACGTAGCGATGCTATGGTGACCGGCTGGGCAGCGACGGCAGAAAGACGGCGCGGGATTCGCGTATATGTCTTCAGGTGAGTCGTCTCACCCTGCGAGTTTTCGCTTATGCTGGGTGAGGCACGTCTCAATGGAGATGAACCATATCTCAACAGTGGTGAGATAAATCTCAACGTTGGTGAGCCAGATCGCAACGTAGGTGAACCGTGTCTCCGTGCAGGTGAGGCACGTCTTAACGCAGGCGGCGTACGACTCAACGTAGTTGAAGCCTGTCTCGACGCAGCTCGCCTCGGCGTAGTTCGCCTCAGAGCAGACAAGCCCTGTTTCAACTCGGGAACGGACGTCTCTGGTTCCTTTCGTGGCCGCCCTCGCCTGTTTTTAGTCGGGGTTGTCAGTTCCCCCGCAAGTTGGTCGTGTCATTACTGAAAGCTGCTGGCTGCAGTCTCACCCAGCCTGAATCTGTCGAGGTTCTGCATCCTGACATCCCTTGCCGGGGAGCAGGTGGCAACACCTGCTTGCAGCCAAGACGTGCGGCTAGCTGCTGCTTTTGTCTCGCTTCTGTCGGTCCATTCCGCATCGTTTTCCGCGCCATCCTCGGTGGTAGATGTGGCGCCCTCT
>NW_014582292.1:7307-8198 GCF_000485595.1 Priapulus caudatus
AATACATGTGCCTGGACTTGGTTGGTGCAATTAATACTCGTTCCTGCAGGTGGTCTGTGCATTTAATACACGTGCTTGCACGTGGTTGGTGCAATAAACACACGTTTATGCAGGTGGTTATTGCAATTAATACACGTGCCTACGAGAGCTTAGTTTATTACGTTACTCTGTACCTCACCGTACCTCACGCTACAGTACGCTACCTCGTAGGTCACCATACTTCACGCTACGTTATGCTACCTCGTACCTCACCGTACCTCACGCTACGTTACGCTACCTCGTACCTCACCGTACCTCACGCTACGTTACGCTACCTTACAGAACCTGTTCCACTACCTCTGTGAGGAAGCGGGCGGGGCCGTCAAGCTGCCGATGGTGAAGGGAGACGACGCGTGGAAGATCTACTTCGACGACACCGCTCAGGAGATCGTCGACGAGTTTGCGATGCGCTACGGAATAGAGTCCATATACCAGGCGATGACGTACGCACGCACGCACGCACGCGGGGGAGGGGTGACGGTCGCGGTGTGTGCTGAGAACATAAACCTATGTCGATGTGTCCGTGTAGTTGGTGCCCGTAGGTAGCGGGGTGGGCGGAAAGGGGGTCAGTTTCTCCCACCAGACCATTGTAGATACTGTTACATGGTCAGTGACGAAGCTCAGTCGTGTCTAAGCTCATTATAACGATTGCATGCCTCATCAACTGAATATATATATATGAAACATATATCCCGGCAAAATATCATTAATTCTTAGCGGGTCGCAATGAATACCCACAGCTCTACTAACGAAGAATCGTGTGTAATTAATTAAAATCTCTCTCTCTCTCTCGCTCTCTCTCTCTCTCTCTCTCTCTCTCTCGCTCTCTCTCTCTCTCTCTCTCTCTCTCTT
>NW_014582293.1:1872-2209 GCF_000485595.1 Priapulus caudatus
GTCCACTCCTCCCTCCCTCCCTCCCTCCCTCCCTCCCTCCCTCTCTTCCCACACTGTCTTCGACCCTCCCTCCCTCCTTCCAACACTGTCCTCCTCCTTCCCTCTCTTCCCACGATGCCTTCCTCTATCGTTTTCGCCGCCGTCTCCGTCTTCATGCTGCATCTCCCTTGATGCTGCTTGAAGCCGCCGCTGCCGCGTCTGCTTCGTTGCCATAGCGACGGTTGCGTACCGGTCACGTGTGTCAGCGCTGAGTTCACTGGTTATGTACGTAGTTAGCGCGTGGCAGGTGTTGACCGGGGATATACATATATATATATATATATATATATATATATAT
>NW_014582293.1:3572-6220 GCF_000485595.1 Priapulus caudatus
TACACTATATAATATAATATCAAATATACAGTATATACATCTAACACATATATATAGATGTAGATATATATATGCGTGGTGCGTTGTGCGTGCGTGCGTGCGTGTGTGTATGCGTACGCATAACGCAATTATTATATTATTTTATAAGAATAGTTTATTTCCACGTCGAGAGAACCGGCCAGCCATAACAATGAACAATGAACGTCTGGAGGACTGCGTCAAGGGAGCAAAAGTTCATCCCCACCGTGTGAATCACTCCAGCCTTCCGTGTTAGCGTGTACCCCCGCGAGCATCAGTAACCCAGCAAGCTGGCTCCCTCCACGGTGGCCATTGCCTCTCTACGTTCGCAGCTTGACGCTTCACCTAATTCTTCACTAGCGCCACCTGCCGGCCTCCTCGCGGCCCCGTGTGTGCGGCTATGCTGATGAGGATATCCGGCTGTTGAACAGTCAGGGAGCGAGCGAGCCGACGACACAAGCTCCTGTTTAATCCCTGCTCGCCATCAGCTAGTGTTTGACGTGTGAGCGTCGATGCATTAAGTGATGGGGGGAGGAGGAAGAGAAGGAGGGAAGGAGGGAGGTTAGGGAGAGAGGCAGGGAGGGATATAGGGAGGGAGGAGGGAGGTTAGGGAGAGAGGCAGGGAGGGATGTAGGGAGGGAGGCAGTGAGGGAGGAGGGAGGTTAGGGAGAGAGGCAGGGAGGGAGGCAGGGAGGGAGGAGGGAGGTTAGGGAGAGAGGCAGAGAGGCAGGGAGGGCGATGAGGAGGGGAGCGCGTGAGGGAGGAGGAGGTTCCAGGGAGAGAGGCAGGCGAGGGATGTTAGGGAGGGAGGAGCTGCAGGGAGGAGGGAGTATGGAGTGGAGACAGCGAGGGAGGGAGGAAGGACGGAGGTTAGGAGAGAAGGCCAGGAGGGAGTTAGGGAGGGAAGGCAGTGATGGGAGCGAGGGGAAAGCGGTTAGGGGAGGGAGGAGGGAGGGCATGGAGCGAGGAGGCCAGTGAGGGAGGAGGGCAGGTTAGGGGGAGGGAGCCAGTGAGGAGGAGGGAGGTTATGCGAAGCAGGAGGAGAGGAGGTTAGGCGAAGGAGGAGAGGAAGGGCGGTATAGATGTGCAGAAGGGGGAGGGATGACGAGAGTGAGGGAGCGACGGGATGGGACGGGAAGGGAGGAGGATGGAGGGAGTTAGGCACGAGAGAGAAAGAGGAGCCGAGAGAAAGCCGAGAGAGAGAGAGAGAGAAAGAAGAGAGAAAGAGAGAGCAGAGAGAGATGAGAAGAGACGAGAAGAGACTGAGGAGGACGAGAGAGAGAGGAGACAGAGACAGAGACAGAGGACAGAGACAGAGACAGAGACAGAGACAGAGACAGCCAGACAGAGACCAGAGACAGAGACAGAGACCAGAGAACAGAGACTCAGCAAGGACAGAGACAGGAGACCAGCAGACAGAGAGAGAGAGAGAGAGAGAGAGAGAGAGAGAGATATTCGCGCGCGTTGGGGAACTCTCTGTGACGTCACCTTCAGCTGCTGCCGTCTCCGGGAGATACCTCTCATCGTCTGTGTCACCTAGCAGTCGACGTCATCGTGTGATGTCATCGTGTGACGTCATCGCGTGATGTCATCGCGCGAATGCGACTCTAGTAGCGATAATGTTTGACATTTAACGCACGAAGAGTGAACATTTTAGTGTTGTATTTTAATTGTGGTTTTATAAAGGGTTCATCTTGTCGCCAGCCCCCGTACTTTCCCACTAATGCACCTCTCTCCTCCTCCGTCACACACTCTTTCACTACACCACACAACCCCCCCCCCCTCTCTCCACCCACTACTACGTATATATATATATATATATATATATGTATGTATATATATTATAACATATGTCGTTATACATGAAAGGCAAGAAGGAGGCTAAGTTGACTTGACTGCCCTCCCTCCGCCCCTCCCCCAGCTAACGCCCCGCGCAGGTGCAGACAGAGTGTGTGTGTTGTGGAGTACAGCAAGCACGGTCATTGATGTATAGAAATGATGCCGCATATCAGTACGTTAGTACTTGTCACTGACGCGTTAACGGATCTGCGGCGCATTGGTCATCACTGCAACGCGCGACGACGACGACGACCGGCGACGACGAGATCGAGTGTATGATATGATTACCGCTTGACGTATGTATGACGGCGCGACGACGAATGATATGGTTGATTGGATGATGACCGCGACGATGATGACCGGCGCGACGACCGCATGATGATGATGACGATGACGACGACGACGACGATGATGATGATGATGATGATGATGACAACCACGACGATGGCGACGATGATGATGCCGCGATCGAATAATAACGTGGCGCTCTGTGTCCGGCTGTGAATGAGTCACGCTGCAATAAATGAAGCCGACACGTCGTAGATGTCACCTCGCAGTGACATGTACCCACCCCCACCATCCACGCTGTGACAATAAACACTGTCACCGTGAGCGTGGATGGTGGGGGTGGGTAATGTCACAGCGTGGATTGTGCGAGGTGACATGTACCCACCCCCACCGTGACATGTACCCACCCCCACCATCCACGCTGTGACAATAAACACTGTCACCGTGAGTGGGGATGACATGTACCCACCCCCACCATCCACGCTGTGACAATAAACACTGTC
>NW_014582293.1:7910-8193 GCF_000485595.1 Priapulus caudatus
TACATGTCACACGTCGGGACTGGTGGGGTGGGTACATGTCACAGCGGGGATGGTGGGGGTGGGTAGATGTCACAGTGGGGATGGTGGGGGTGGGTACATGTCACAGCGTGGATGGTGGGGGTGGGTAGATGTCACCTCGCACACACGGTGACAGTGTTTATTGTCACATCGTGGATGGTGGGGGTGGGTACATGTCACCTCGCACACACGGTGACAGTGTTTATTGTCACATCGTGGATGGTGGGGGTGGTACATGTCACCTCGCACACACGGTGACAGTGTT
>NW_014582294.1:0-273 GCF_000485595.1 Priapulus caudatus
TGTGTGTATGTACAGCTATACTGTGTGTATGTACAGCTATACTGTGTGTATGTACAGCTATACTATGTGTATGTACAGCTATACTGTGTGTATGTACAGCTATACTGTGTGTATGTAGCAGCTATACTGTGTGTATGTACAGCTATACTGTGTGTATGTACAGCTATACTGTGTGTATGTACAGCTATACTGTGTGTATGTACAGCTATACTGTGTGTATGTACAGCTATACTGTGTGTATGTACAGCTATACTGTGTGTATGTACAGCTATA
>NW_014582294.1:4698-5717 GCF_000485595.1 Priapulus caudatus
TAGTTACCATAGTTACCGTAGTTACCATAGTTACCGTAGTTACCGTAGTTACCGTCGGTGAGTAACTAGTGCAGTTAGTTATTCACGTTCTTAGGTTTACCAGCGTAACGTCATCAATTCAATAGACAAGTAAATAAATAAATGAATGAATAAATGAGTAAATAAATGAATGAATCAATGAATGTATGTATGAATGAATGAATGAATGAATGAATGAATGAAACAACGAATAAACAAACAAACAAACAAACAAATAAATGTGTGAATACATACATGAATAAATAAATGAATAAATATCATCCATACGACACGTTCCTCATGTGGCATGGCGAGATTCTTAGACTGACGCCCTGTCTCTTCACCTCGTTAGTACACGAATTGAAGAGACAGCCGCGCCAGTCTGTAGGGAATCCTTTCTACCAGGCGCATGCATGATTTCCACTGGCGCTCCCCTGCGCCCCCTACTGGTCAACCAGCATGACGAATGAACTTTTTAACGTTTTTTTAGATTTCTACCTGAGACAGAAATGCGATTTAGTTTAACGTTATCCCGCTGGGGTGAAAGAGGGATTTTCTAACCATTTTTACGACGACTGCTACGAATGCATTTCTTCGCTGGCGTTTACTTGCCTTAACAGAGAAAGGGTTACGTACGTGACGTTTCACAGCATTTGCTTCATGATTTCCGTAGAGAAAGGCGAGGCGTGGGTGAGAGCCAGGGCTGTTCGTGCGCAGAAATACCTGCAAGAGGAACGCCTCGAGAAACGCGCATGCGACACACGTGTTCGATTTTGTACGAATCAGTGATAAGCAATTTCGCATGCGTTTCCCCCTGCGTGGTGGGGTTTGTTTGTAAGGGAGAAAATCAGACGTGTCGCGCTTGTTTGCAATGTTTCGGTAATAAATCAGGATGAAACTGGTTGAATAACACGTTTACGCGCTCGTATCGGTAGAGAGAGAGAGAAAGAGAGAGAGTGAGAGAGAGAGCGCGCGAGAGAGAGAGCGCGCGAGAGAGAGAG
>NW_014582294.1:7065-8192 GCF_000485595.1 Priapulus caudatus
AGGGGGGAGGTGGGAGAGGACAGCTTCACTGTCTGAACGTGTACCGTCTGCATTCAGGTATTACGGTGGAAAGACCTCCACTGTCAAGATTCAGCAAGGATTCTAGTTTCTGAAATTAACAATTGCAAAGCGTTCTAACCCTTTCCATTGAGAGATAGAAAAATCCAAGCGCACTGCAAAACGATCTAACTCTTTCCCTGTCCCAGCGCTCATTGGCTGATTGGATGATTTACCGCCGTAATACCTTCATACGGTAAACATGGAAGATATATGCACTGCATCTCTGCATCATAGCTCTGACTGTCTCCCCCTCGCCCGGTGGCGATTTTTTTTCTTACACGTTATATCCATTGGGCTTCTCTGATCGGCTGCTTTGATTTTACCACACCATAGATAGTGTTTGGGATACCATAGATAGTATATAAACCGATTCTGTTTATAGTTAGTGTTAGGGTTAGGGTTGGGGTTAGGGGTAGGATTTTTGCATCATTCCTTGATATACGGAAAGTCTGATGCGGAAGTTGATATGCGTATATCAAGCCCAATGGATATAACGTGTGTGGGGAAAAAATCGCCCCCTTCCCCCCTGTGCACGCCTCCTCCGTACATCCGCAGCATTAAGTAAGAAAGATGCCGCCCTAGGGGAGAGGGAGAAGGAGGAGAAGGATTAGGACGCAGGGGGAGGGGGAAGGAGAAGGAGGGGATGGGAGGGAGAGAGGTTGTCAATGGCAGGTGCACGCGCGCGTGCGATGACTCATTCTGCGTCTGACGTGTCCACAAAGATTGGCTGCGTGCGGCACGACGCTAGGCGGCGCTACGCGAACGCGACGCTAGGCTCTCAATATACGGCTCTGGTTTTTACGAAAAGAAGAAACGCTGACACGAGCGAAAAACCTGCAGCATATATATATATATATATATATATAACAGCACGCTGGGGCATCTGCCGCGTTTCCTGCGTGGTAATACGCGCGCGTGCGTGTGCGTGTGCGTGCGCGCGTGCGTGCGTGTGCGTGTGCAGCAGCAGCAGCAGCAGCTGTAGCAGTAGTAGTAGCAGTAGCAGCAGCATCAGTAGTAGCATCAGCTGTAGCAGTAGCAGTAGCAGTAGTAGTAGCAGTAGCAGCAGC
>NW_014582295.1:4423-5419 GCF_000485595.1 Priapulus caudatus
CGGATGGACGGACGGGCGGATGGATGGATGGACGAACGGACGGATGGACGGACGGACAGACGGACGGACTTGGTTATTTTGCTGTTTGGTTGTTTGCCTTACGGAGACAAAGACGGTCAGCGTGAAGAAAATGAAAGGAACGCACGCACGCACCCGTAGACACGCACGCACGCACGCACGCACGCACGCACGCGCGCGCGCACACACACGCACACACACACGCGCGCGCACGAACGCACACTAATGTAACACCGAGCACGCAGCAACAAAAAACACACACACGACATTAATCAACGTATCTCGCTCCTCGCGGCTGCACGGTGGCAGCACGATCGCACGCGCGTTGTCTGCGCGCGACGGTCGGCGTGGAATTCATAATGAGCTGATAAGGAAGCGACGGCCCCGCTCCCGCTCTGCTAACACAGCCGTAGATGTACGGAGATGCTAGCCGCTTAATTTATGATGCGCGGAAGACGCTGCAATCGGCTAAAATCAATCATACGGCCTTCATTGTTTGGCTTCATTGTTTGGCTTCATTGTTTGACTTCATTGTTTGCTCATCGGAGACGAAATTAAAATGCAGGATAAACCGCAGCGGCTGGTACTGCTGCTGCTGCTGCTGATGATGATGATGCTGCTGATGATGATGATGATGATAATGAATATGCTCCTGCTGTTGCTGTTGCTGTTGTTGTTGTTGCTACTACTACTACTGCTGCTGCTGCTAATGACGATAAAGATTATGCTGCTGCTGCAGCTGCTGTTGATTGCCGACGACGGACGACGCACTCAGTGACACCTGGCGGCTGGTGCGCGCACTACCGCCGCGTGGGTCGGCGGCGGTGCAGTGATGCAGCAGAGGCTGAGGTCGTGACGTGTCGCTGATTGCTCATTAATGAAGAGTAGCTTGCTCCTGCTGCTGCTACTGCTACTGCTGCTGCTACTGCTGCTACTACTGCTGCTACTGCTGCTACTGCTGCTACTGCTACTGCTGCT
>NW_014582295.1:7171-8187 GCF_000485595.1 Priapulus caudatus
TCTCTCTCTCTCCTTTCTCTCTCTCTTTCGCTCTCTCCCTCTCTCTCTCGCTCTCTCTCTCTCTCTCTATCTATACCTCTCTCTCCCTCCCCCCCTCTCTCTCTCTCTCTCGCTCTCTCTCTCAATATCTCTCGCTCTCTCTCTATCTATCTCTCTATCTATCTCTCTCTCTCTATACCCTCTCTCTCTCTATATCTATCTCTCTCTCGCTCTCTTTCTCTCTCTACCTATCTCTCTCTATATACCCCCCTCTCTCTATCTATCCATTTCTCTCACATCTCTCTCTCTCTCTCTCTACCTCTTTTCTTTCTCCCGCTCGCTCTACCCTTATGCACTCACTCTCTCTCCTTCGCCCTCTCCCTGATTTCAATATCTCACTTTCTTCAAAATTCCCCTATTCCCCCCTATGAATAATTCCCCCTATAAATAACGGAGCTCGATTTTTCGGCGTATCTCGGTGAGTTATCTCCCTTTCAAGACTAACGCTATTTGTTAAATATTACGTGTCTAACGGAAACAAGAAACTAAATTGTCGTCCAGGTTTAAAACACAATTCGCGATATCTCAATGTCTCTCTTTGCACACAATTCCCCACCCTTCTTATTCCCCTAAACGCATAAAATTAACTCACAATAATGAAAAATAATAACACCAACCCCTTCCAATAAAGTACATGGATGGAGAGACAGGCATCCCACGACAACTCATCTTTCAAAAGCAATGCTATTCGGTCGATCTCATGTGCTTAAAAAGAAGGGAGGACCCGCACAGGCAATAGCATGCATCCATCGCTGAACCGCAATAGTAATATTTCCCTGAAAGAGTCTCATTACTGGCTGCATTCCTGGGAGACACGCACGCACAGCCGCACGCACAATGTCAACAAGGGAAATTGGAAAAAATTTGCGTCAATGCAAAACATTCATCGAGATTTGCGATCGGTAGCGATTCGTTTCCTCTCTCTCTATCTCTCTCTATCTCTCTCTCTCTCTCTCTCTCTCTCTCTCTCTCTCTCT
>NW_014582296.1:0-333 GCF_000485595.1 Priapulus caudatus
ACGGCAATGCACGATCATGCTCATAGCGACTCTACACGCCTATGATGTGATGTGAATGCAACGCGTTCACCGTCTACGCGCGCACGCCTATCGCGGTAGCTGCTAGTGATACTGAACTAGGCCACAAGCTTTGTCGCATAGTTTGCTAATCTGGTCTTGCCGCCCGGCTGTTTGGGAGAGCGAGAGAACGAGTATACTATGGCAAAGAACCCGTACTACGGCATACATCAGCAGATTATTTCGTTTTACGGTTATTCTTTTGGCATCAACTTTCATGGTTCGTGCGGTATCAATACAGTTTCGTTAGAATTCGCGATCGGCAAACGGCAAAGA
>NW_014582296.1:4779-5203 GCF_000485595.1 Priapulus caudatus
AATAAAAAAACAAATTCAACTAATAGTAGTAATAGTTAAATGGTGTTAAACATTAATACGCGAACTTTCGAGATGTACATATCTTACTCTAGACAGTACATCTCTCAGGCTTACATGTAGCTGACAATATTGCGGTTCTATTTTATTATCACACTCACGCACGCACAAGTAAGCAAGCAGGTAAACAAACAAACAAAACAAACACGCACGCACGCACGCACGCACACGCCCACTACCTACACATATATGCAGGCACGCGCGCGTGGAAATTTCTAAAACAAAACACAAAACAAAATTGTCTCACTTTTTAGCTCATCGGTCCATAGCATCGCTATCGCGAACAGCAGCAGTAGGAAGCAGAAAAGCAGTAGCCGCCGTCGAAGCACCAGCACACGGCAATGCACGTTCATGCTCATAGCACAGG
>NW_014582296.1:6546-8187 GCF_000485595.1 Priapulus caudatus
TGTGTGTGTGTGTGTGTGTGTGTGTGTGTGTGTGCGTGTGCGGGTGTGTCTGTGTCTGTGTCTGTGTGTGTGCGTGCGTGCGTATTTTCATTAGCAAGTTTGTCGTCCGTTTGGCGTCCTAGGCGTCCGTTTGTCGAAATCCTCATGTCTGTCGCAGTCACACTCTCTCACTCTCTCACGCAGTCTCTCTCTCTCTCTCTCTCTCTCTCTCTCTCTTCTCTCTCTCTCTCTCTCTCTTTCTCTCTCTCTCTCTCTCTACCTCTACCTCCCCTCCCCCTTCTCCCTCTCGTTCTCTTCTCCTCTTGCTCCCTCTCTCTGTCACTCGGTCTCTCGCTCTCTCACCTACTACTGTATCTTTTTCATTCTTTCTCTCTCTCGGTTTCCCCTTCTAAATCTCGCTATCCCTTGTCGTTGTGACTCTTTCCCGCTCCCCATTTCTCTCTCTCTCTTCTTCTCGCGCACTTTCACTTACTCGCGCTCACTATCATTCTCTCTCTATCTATCCATCCATTCATCCATTCATCTATACATACATCCATACGTCTCTCTCTCTCTCTCTCTCTCTCTCTCTCTCTCTCTCTCTCTCACGCCCTTGATCTCTCGTCTCTCTCTCTGCTCTTCTCTCTCTCTCATCTCGTCTCTCTCTGCTCTCGCTCTCTTTCTCTCTTTCTCTCTTCTCTCTTCTCTCTCTCTTCTCATCTTGTCTCTCACTCTCTCTAGGCGATGTCTACACTATTAGTCTACTAGCCACCCCTATGTGTTCTTGCAGATTAAACCTAAGAAATGTCGAGTACTATAGGTTTTTATGTTGAAATGCAATAATACAGGTCATAAGGACTCAGAAACTGTCCGGATTCGCTAGATTTTGCTAATGCTGTATTTTGCTATAATATCGGTCTGATTAGCATACTTAAAGTTTTAGGTCAAATCACTAAGATTAAGATATGCTTCCTTAGTTAAATGCACATAGAGACTTCATTCGTGTGTCTAGGACCCATGTTTTTCGACAGCTAAAGCAATTGAGTACTGACATGATTCAAACCCCTACCATCCTTCCGACTGCCAGAAATCCAATATGGCTGCCATTGCATAATGAGGTAAACCCGTAACATCACCTAAACTCGAGCAGACTGTTGGGAGATAGAGACTTTGGTTTTATGTTTAGACCCTATGTTCTTAACACTCGAAGGATTCCATCGTCAATAGGAAGCTTCATTATTTAGCAGTAAATTATTATTATACTACTGAATAATGGTTAAATAGTTATGTATGCAGCTGTAGATCATGGAATACATAGATGAACACCAACATCATCAAACTACAGAACTACTATTCGCCTTCGTCTTTGCGATGGTCTGTAATCATGTCTCTCAGTCTCCAGATTAAGTCTTGTCTCCTTATCTTTCTCTCTTAATATCCTTCTTCAGCATTCGTGCTCGTTGTGTCAGTGAGGATTACAACATCATTTAATCTTCACGAGACCACAGTAGCAGGGTACATGACAAGTTCCATTGCTGGCAACAACCACACTTCCTGTTCTGCGAGGCATTCCTCTCTGCTCGGCAGTTGCTGCAGCTAGATGACGTCCAATGGGAGGTTTTTTGAACGCGTGCGGTAGGTTCTTTTATGACAGGCCACTTT
>NW_014582297.1:0-1461 GCF_000485595.1 Priapulus caudatus
CCGCATATACAGCAATCAGTCACAATCTTGTTAGACATTTAAAATTTGGCGTTTCTTTTGGTAAAAACATTGAGCAGATGTGCGAATAAACTGATTATAGATTGTTCCGCATGCAGATTCTGGTCGCGCGAGGGTATCTCTGTTATAGGTGACGTCATGTGAGCTCCCCTTACGAGAATCTTGAACGAAACTACTGACAGAGCCGCATGCGGAATGCGGGAGCAGAACATGATAAGTTCGCTCGTCTTGAATCTACATCATGGAATATCTGACGGATATCCACCGGATCAGAGTGACGCTGGCCCGAAATTCGAGGGACAATAGTGGGGATACATGAAGTCTGTAAGGAATGAGTGGAGGACATGCTGTTACTTGGAATACCACATGGGTATTTCTTCAGTTAAAAACTGTAATCCTACTAAGTTTTGATGCACCCCGCTCGCATCTCTCTCTCTCTCTCATCTCTTCGTCTCATCTCTCGTCTCTTTCTTTCTCTTTTATCTTTTCCGTTTGTGGATAATTGCAGATACACCAGAGGAAGACTGAGTTTAAATCACACGACGACTCTAGAGTGCGTTACATACCATTTGTGTTCTCCTGCAGACCACGCAGAGGGAAGTTGAAAGTTTTAAGTCACGTATGGCAGACTGTCAGCGTAGTAGTGCGTACATATAATTGTGTTTCTCATGGCAGGCTACTGCAGAGGGAGCTGACGCTATGAGCCAACGGGACCGGCGCCTATAGCGGCGTTCGGATAAAGGCGAGAGGGGAGGGCAGCATGTGGTTGGAGCAGGCGGTTCGTGCGTGCTGCTGCTTTGGCGCAGGGCGCAGCCATTCCTACTATGTTCGACCGAAATGAAGATCGGAGCATAGTGCGCGCTGGCTGTCATACAACAGCGACGAAGGATTGGTATGCTTCCACTGTGGATCGGCACGTTCACTCACAGCGAGTCAGTGAATCGTACGCAGCTCCTGTGCATCAGATAGAAGGCCTTCCAGGGCATGAGTACATGATGGGAAACGTGTCGATAGTCTCTGTAGAAGATCTAATAATGGGGAGAGGCCCCAAATGTTTATGGGCCCTATACACGGCAGCTGGGCAGGAAGAGAAATGTGTGGTTGCTATGACGGTCACTCGGAGTAGAATAAGAAAGCCTTAGGTGGCAACGTGCCCCATCTAGGGAAATGAAGAATTTGCAAATCTTAATTGGGGCGTGTTTTTGACGGGGAAACATTTGAGGTGTTAACCTGGCATAGAATGTGCGGTTTAAAGAAGCCTACACCTGGAAATATGGAGGAAGGGAGCCCTGTGCTTTGATTGTGAATTTTGGAATTATTAAATGTAACATAATGAACACCTGGCATAAAGTAACTACTACCAATTTATTTAGCGCACATTTATAATTACATCTGGCATTGGTTGATTTCCTTATGCGCGTATATGTTATAACGTTATAGCTA
>NW_014582297.1:5736-6586 GCF_000485595.1 Priapulus caudatus
ACACACACACACACACACACACACACACACACACACACACACACACACACACACACACACACAACGTTGGCCCAGGCGCTCCTTTCGCTTAGCGCGCTCTCTCTATCTATCTATTCATCTCTATCCTTCCTCTCCCCCTCTCCCTCTCCTTGTTTCTTTCCTTTTCTTCCCGCATGACGTTTTCGCCCTCTGTATATACCTTCATTACCGATTGTGATATGTACATATATACTGCTGGGGGAGGGTATAGAAAAGAGCGCGAAACCCATGCGTGAAACTTAAAAAATTACATAAACCTTATACAGATATAATATTACTCCTGCGTATTCCGTGTCTATACGCATAGTTATACCAAAATGACAACAACATTATAGTAGTGATGACAATTAGAGAAATATATACCGAACAAACGTGAAACGTTTTTACTCACTGACAAATAAATTGATGGACTTTTTATACGTCATTAACGTAAATCAACACGACAAAGATACGCCAGTATTTCTACACGGTCCCTTTTACGCAGATACTGTCGTACGTAATGCCTGAGCGTCCCGACCGCGCCGCATCAGTGCGTGTCCTGACTGACGTACGTGCGCCACATGAGTGGTGGCGCCAAGCATCTCTCTGCGGGCAGTCTCCCGCTCCCGCCCTGCCGCCACCTCCTCTCATTGATCCGACGTGAAATACGACGTTTGCATCGAGTAGAGTTTGTCGATCGGATTCGAATCGTGATTCTGCCAGCGGACAGAGGGCGCCACTGCTGCCGGGCGTGCTGCTGGATTCTCCGAGGAGTACGTCTTCTAATCCGTCGAGACTGTTGTCCATAGCCATTGACGAATCGACACTGTTC
>NW_014582297.1:7910-8185 GCF_000485595.1 Priapulus caudatus
GTAAGAAAGGAAGTAGTAAGAAAGTAGAAAAATTAAAAGAAGTAAGAAGTAAGGAAGTAAGGAAAGATCTTGCATGTTAGCACATAGGAGATTGCAAGGTAGTCATTTTATTTACCCGTACGCAGAGAGGAATTTTGGGAAATGGTGCTGGATGGATGTAGGTGAACGTACAGACAGACGGACGAACGATTGGTTGTAGAAGGTGCACACACACATACACACACACACTCACACACGCACACACACACACACACACACATACACACACACGCACG
>NW_014582298.1:0-2500 GCF_000485595.1 Priapulus caudatus
TTACAATTACAGTGCACATCTGCTATATTATAGATCATAAATATTACTTAATATAACAGGTACATAATAAATGTAATTTTAATCGAAAAAAAAAAAATTTACGATTGGATGTTTGAATTAAATATTTTGGTTTAAAAACTAATCTTACGTGGGGGGTGCTCTACTGCACTTCGTCACTGCCGACACGTCTCCCCTGAATCGTCTGCTGCCGTTGTGTGACACTGTGTCTTAAAAAATATTATAAAAATCACCCACATCTCAGCGTAGCTCGCTATCTCTATATCGGTGCCAATGAAAGCATAATTCATATATATTCTCACACATTCGCTTTCGTTGACTAGACGAATGAGTAGATTTCTTTTTCCCCAACATTAATGTGTAAGACCGTATATACTTAAGAGTAAATAAACAGTCTTTGTAGCAGGCTGTGTTAGATTCAGGTGCACGGGCGCTGACATACAACACAGGCACTCGACACGCCATTCATAATAAAATAGATAGCAAATAAAACACACAGTTTACTTAGTACGGAACTTCAATGTTAGATGTTTACTCTTCTATCGTCTTAAATGACTAAAAATGCGTCAGGCAATCTTAGCCCGCCAAACGCACAACGCTATGTGGCACAGAGACAATAATATATGATCCACACACCACGCACTCACACACGCATCGCCACTCACGCCAAACACACACACACACACACAACGCACGCAACGCACACAGAACACACACGACACACTCGCGCCCCGCGTGCACAAACTCACGCGCACACATTACGTACACCACGGCGCACAAAACGTGACTCGCGCACACGCGCAACACACGCACGCCCACCACACTCGCGCTGCGCTGTGCACAAACTCACGCGCACAAGAAAGCTCGCGCACACGCGCATACACGCACGCACAAACACTGTGCCGCACACTCAAAACACAGCAACACGCGCCAAATGCACGCACACACCGCGCACATTGCACGCCACACACGGCAGGCACGCAACACAACGCGCAAGCCACAAACCGCGCCGCACACACAAACAACACGCACACGCGGCGCACACACAAAACACACGCACACGCGCGCATGCACGCACACAACGCGCACGCCACACGGCACGCACCAGCACGCGCACGCACAAACACAGCCGACGCGGCGCGCAACACACACGCACACACACACACAAACGTACGCACAATATACAAACACACACGCACACACACACAACGCACAAGCGCACGCACGCACGCTACGGTGCAGCACACAATACGCATGCACACACAGAGCACACACACACAGACTCACACAGACGCACGCACGCATCGTAAGCACGCAACGCACGCACAGCACGCAAGCACGCAACGCACGACGCACACACACAGGACACACACCACGCACACACAGCACAACACACACACGCAACGCACACACAGGCCACACACACACACAACACACAGCACACAACAAAAACGCGCGTACACACACCGCGCACACACACACAACATAAATAAAAATAAATATATATAATATTATATATATATACTATATATATACATATGTTACATACACATACACACCAACAAGCCACACACAGCAGGCAAGTTACGCAAAACAAACAACACAAAACCACACAGAAGAAAGGCACACACGCACAGCAACGCCGCAGACGCGCCCGCCGGCCCCGCAAGAAAAACACATATATAAACAGTACCACAACACACAAAAACACAAGCGCACACACGCACGCACGCCGCAGCACGCACGCAACGCACGCCACGCACGAACGCACCGGGCACAACACAACACACACACAACAACACACACACACACAACACACACACACATATAATTAATATATATATATTTATATATATATATATAGATATTATATATACAAAACACTACAACATACACCACACACACACACAACACACACACCCACAAACACGACAACAACACACACACACACACACACACACACACACACACAACACACACACACACACAACACACCACACAACACACAACGCACAACATTAGTATATATATATACACACACACACACACCACACACACACACACACACACACACACCACACACACACACACACATACACACACTACATTATGCACGAAATCGCAAAAAATGCACAACACACACAACACACACAAACACACACACACACACACCACACACTACCACACACGCTCGCGCACACACACACACACACACACACACACACACACACACACAGACGCAAACCGCAACGCAACGCACACAAGCAAAGCACGCACGCACCAACACAACACGCACGCACAAAGCGGAGAAACACAACACGCACCGCACACAAAGGACACACACAACACCAAGCACACACAAAACGCTTTTAGCGCACACCACACGTGCACACACACAACTAATAAATAAATAACATTAAATAAAATAATATGATATATATATATATATATTATTATTATAATATATTATATATATATATAT
>NW_014582299.1:0-1838 GCF_000485595.1 Priapulus caudatus
GTTTCATAGTGACCGCTGTGAAGGTGAAGGAGTTAATGGTGGGTGTGTTACACGCGTGCCTAACATCACGTACACACGCGGCGACACGGAATGATAATACTATTATACGTCACTAGGCTAACAAATGCGCTGTGTGGACATGGCGCCAGGTGGCGCGGCAGGCGCGGAGACGTGACGCGCACAATGCGCGATTATTTGGGGAGTATGGGAATACCGCACGAAAAAGCGAAACGTTGTGATACGAGCTAATGCAAATATTAATAAGGGATAATACAAAGGCTAATACGAGGTTGCATCCAAGTGAAACAAAGGCTCGAACCGTTACTGTGTTTTGATCGATTGCGTACCAACACAATTAAACAACACTTACACATCCTAGTTTCAATTCTCGAACTTATATTAATTTCAAACTATGCTATGACCATTTACAAGTATAATATATATATATACATATATTTATTTATTTAGTTATATATTCAGTTATTTATTTATTTATACACTACGAATCGTTGGATTTCCAAACGTCCGCCATGACACATTGCCATTGATCCCCTGGCATGCGGATCTAAGACACAGTTCCATCTAATCCATACACAGTTTTAAGACACGCATATGCGTCCTTTCATCGGCAGTGGAGTCTCCATACCTGTTGACGACGAGGGAGAGAAGAGGCCGATGACGGAGACGAAGCACAGCAGGAGGCTGGGCGCGATCAACGTCAGCACGTAGAACTTGGGTCGGCGCGTCATATTGATGGTGATGGTGACGTCTGGGAACAGCTCGTTGGCACAGCAATCGTAGCGCTTCACGCTACGCTTAGACATCGCCTTCGTAATCTGCAACAGCAAGCAAGCAACGTGGGCGCCTCGACCAACAACGACCACGATGAGGCATGGACAGAGAGAGAAAAGTCTAGTTATTCCACTCACTTGTGAATTTCAAACTAATATTTCACGTTGCTGTTCATGCGGCAGGGGGAATACTAGCCTACAGTTATTCCACGAAGCATTGGCAGAGAAAGAAGTCTAGTTACAATTCCACTCACTTGTACATTCTAAACTAATATTTTATGTTGCTGGGGATGCGCTTGGCATGCGGCAAGGAAAAAAGCTAGCACTACTATCATCTCATTCCACGAAACTACTCCCACTGGCCAGCCACTCGTTGTTAAAGCGGCAAGGCAAGACTAGCTACTATCTTGTTATTCCACAGGACTACTGCTATCACCTGCTACTCGTTGGTAATGCGGCAGGGCAAGACTAGCTACTATCCTGTCATTCCACAGGACTACTGCTATCACCTGCTACTCGTTATTTCACGTTACTGGGGGTGCGGGGGGCATGCGGAAAAAGGGACAGACTATCTACTATCAAGCGTCCATACTAGAAAATTCTATAATAGCATTTCTAGAAGAATTTCTAGAATTTTTAATAGAATTTCTAAAATTTCTAAATAGAATTTTCTATTACAGACTCTTGCTACAATAGCCTGTCATTCCACGGGACTCCCATGCACTCACTAGCCACTCGTTGTTGAAGCGCGGATCGAGAGTCTGTATGTTGACGCGTTTGGAGAGCGGGTGGATGTCGATGATGGAGCGACCGACATTAGCCGTGCCCAGCTTCAGCAGGCAGTGCTGGTTGTCGAAGGGGAAGTTTCGCAGGTCGATGCCGCACGGTGTCACGTCAACGGTGTAATGCAGGAAGCGTATGTCGCCAGTGTAGCGCACCGTCGCGTACGACATGCGCGACGAACTCTCGTGCACCGTATTAATGCTGCGTGAAACCATTTGCAAGTATGCTAACATATACAGTTGGATAACAATAATAATAATAATT
>NW_014582299.1:2651-6024 GCF_000485595.1 Priapulus caudatus
AGAGAGAGAGAGAGAGAGCGCGCGAGAGAAAGAGAGAGAGAGAGAGAGAGAGAGAGAGAGAGAGAGAGAGAGAGAGAGAGAGAATAGTAAACACTGCAGCTGCGGCGGCACGGGAAAGAGAGGGTATGTATGCATCTATGATATCCGGAGTTAATAATGACAAATTGTGTTGTCATTTTGTTGTTTGTCATTATTAACCCCTGATGATATCCTGCGAGCAAACGATGGTGAATTAAGCGTAGCAACATGATACCGCAGTTGTACTCACCATCTCTATCCACTTTGAAGTTTCTATTGACTGCATCACTTCATCCTGTGTGCACACGACGAGAGGAAAATAAATAAAACAGTTTGTTATTCGACAAATTCGCAATATAATGCATATATACTTTTTCTCGGTTAGATTTCTCGGTTAAATTTCCAGTGGTTTTATGTGATCTTGGTCTATACACAATTACAGCGCCGAACAGCGCCGACAGCGATGCCGCTTCGACGCACGAGAAAACAGGCGCATCTGCCAACGTTATGTTTTGGATATACATGAAATCTTGATTAAATCAAGAGTCCATAATAGAAAATCTCTCGTATGGACTCTTGATGAAATGTTATCACAAGCAACATACGACGCATGAAAATAATAATTATAACACGTTATTAATTAAGTGTATGTGTGGGGGTAATTGCCCGTGGGGCGCGTGCGTGCGTGCGTGCGTGCGTGCGCGTTCGAATGTGCGTGTGCTCGCACGTATGGCTTCTAATATCTAAACTTTACTGACCACACATTAACTGTCTAACTGTCTATGGGGTTAGGAAGGAATGTCATCATCACCACATCGATGAGGTCCGTTGATAGAAAGCCCTAATAGTTACGTTGACACTGCCGGCCGGCTCTCAGTATGGGCGGCGCCATTGATGTCATATATCACCCATCAGGTCGGCAATAAGTTATTGACCAAAGGAGGACAAACTTTCCCGTTAGGCAGCTTGTAAACGTAAAGCGAATAAACGTGGAAAAGAGGAAATCCTATCTGAGAAAGGTTTTGATGTATAAATTCTAGCTTGAAAAAAACGGCAAGTAATTTAGGGTGTAAGAGCGGAGTAAGGGCATGAATTAAAGCCTCGGCTTAATCAAAGCGTTTACATAGAGTAAAATTGAACTCGGTGAAGCGGCATGCTAGTGAAAGCTTGCATTGCTCATGGCGGAAAAATAGCGTCTGTTTTCATTTGAAATCGTACGTATGAGTTCAGATATTAAATTTAATATAACAACCCGAAACTTATGTAGCACTGAAACCAGAGGGGCCATAATACTGAGCACACACAGCACACACACACACACACACCCACACACACACACACACACGCGCGCAGCGCCGCGGCGCGCACACACAGACCCGCACGCGCGCGGCGCGCCACGACACACACACACCCACACGCGCACACAACACACATCACACACACACACCCCCACACGGGGGCACACGCACGCAACGCACCCACGCCCGACACACACACACGCACACAGCGATACGGCGCGCGCGCACAACACACAACAGACACAACCTCAATACACACACACCGCCACACACACACACACACACAACACACACACACACACACACACCACACACAACACAAGCCAGCACGACTACATACACACATCACACACACCACGACACACCCACACACAAAAACACAGCAAACACACACACACCACACATAACCGCACACGCACACTCACCTCTCTCTCTCTCTCTCCTCTCTCTCTCATCCCACACACACACACACACACACACACACACAACACACACACACACACACACATGACACACACCACACACCACACACCACAACACACACACGCACGCACGCACGCACGCACACATACTGTCTCTCTGTCTCTTACTCTCTTTCTCTCCTTCTCTCTCTCTCTCTCTCGTGTTTCTTTCTCTCTCTCTCCTCCTCTCTCTCTCTCTCTCTCTCTCTCTTGCGTCTCTCTTCTCTCTCTTCTTCTCTCTCTCAATGTCTCTGATCTCACAACACGACACACACACACAAACACAACAAGGGCACACACACACACACACACACAACACCACATACACGACACTATCTCTTTCTCTCATCTCTCTCAATCTCTCGTCTCGTCTCATCTCTCTCTCTCTCGGTTTCTCTCTCGCTCTCTCTCTCTCTCTCTCGCTCTCTCTCTTTCTCTCTCTCTCTCTCTCACAAACACACACACACAGTTTAACCTCACTATTCTGCGGTGAGTACCTATCTCATCCCAACTCGGCCTACACTCACGCCATAATCGCAGCCTATATAATGTAATGACTGCAAATAATATATAATAACGATAATATTATAGATATATAATATAATAGATATATAGATATATATAATAGATTTATAATAACGATAATATATAAAATGGTGATATGTAATATTGGTAGTCAATTTACCCATCGCGTCGCACGCGAGCATCAGGATGATTATCAAGCTGATCAACTTCCACTTCAACCTCTTTCCTGACAGCTCCATGGCCCGCCGTATGACGACAACGATGACGATGGAAAACAAGCCACGAACAGACTCGACTCCTATCAGAGTTTCTAACACGTGCTTACGTCGGTCGGCAAAATGCACTGCAACACTGGACAGCTTAGGTGACTCCTGGTCAACGCAGGTCAGAATTTAATCGTGTTCGCACAGCGCGGGTGTTAAAATTAATCGCTGTTATTAATTGCGCTCATTAATTGCAGTTATCAATCGAGAGCGCGGCGCGTTGCGATATTTCGGCTGGAACAACGCGTGCTCCAATCACGAGGAGAGCCCCACAAGTGCTGCGGCTTTCCTGCGTGTGCCCGTAGTAGTGGTACTGCGTTCGTGCGTGCATGCGAGCGTGCGTGCGTGCGTGCGTGCGTGCATGCGTGATGGTAGCAGCTATAGCCAGCGTGACGTGGCGTGACGGTAAGAGAGGCACGAGAGAGGTGGGTGCGCGGCCGCGATTCCCGGATGAGCAGCCAATCATGTAAATGTACTGCTGATGCTGCTGTTGTTGTTGTTACTGCTGCTGCTGCTGCTGCTGCTACCAGTGCTGCCGCCACCTATGTGGAGGAGCGCACGCTGCTTCCTCCGAGGAAGAAGACTGGCTTCAGTGCACGTGATTCAGTGGATGCACATGCAGCAGCAGCAGCATCAGCAGCAGCAGCAGCATCAGCAGCAGCAGCCTCCGCAGGGCATCATCGTAGGGGTTGCCGTCTCGTTACGGGGCGGCGGTGACGCGCGGCGCCGCGATACGCAAAAATACATTTTACGATCGCAAGCGGTGAATTGTAAAGCTATATATATTGATATATACAATTGTATATAT
>NW_014582299.1:6858-8175 GCF_000485595.1 Priapulus caudatus
CACACACACACACACACACACACACACACACACACACACACACACACACACACACACACACACACACACACACACACACACACTATATATATATATATATATATATATATATATATATATATTACAACAAGCATGATTCCACATCGACGCCGACTTACGAGTCATTGGCTTGACGGACGGGATCAGAGGGCGGCATCGAGACGAGGCGAGGCGAGACTCGATCAAGCCATGCGATAAATCAGTTTGACTAATTGAACTCACTCAAATCAGAATCGAGCGCTTTGTTTTGAGCCTCATCACGTTAATGTTTTTTTGCGCCCGCCCACGTGACCTCTCCGGCGATCACATGATTATTCCCCTTAGCACCAACCAGATCAAGGTCACACGCACGCACGCACGCACTTACACACACATATATACATAATATCTGATAATATCATGATAATATATCGATCTATATATTAAATATATATATATATATATATATAATCATGTTTGCAGTGCGAGGGTGTTGTATAAAGCACGCTGGCGAGAATTGGCGTCGGCGAAAACACGCAATAATAGCATTAATTATCATCGTATTACGCGCCCCTGCCGGTGACGCTATGCTGCATATATAATCTCTTCACGCGCATTAGCTGCGGAGGCTCCCGTAACACCACAGCAGCGGTGATCCGGAGCGAAACGGGAGTGCGTGAACATGTGTGTGCGCGTGCCCATGTGTGCGTGTGTGTGTGTGTGTGTGTATGAATTTTAGGCGGCGTTGTTTGGTTGGTGGGAATTTCTCATGTCATATATACGGACTGCAAGATTCGATCTTACACCAGGCGTTTCCCGACCTGCAGAGCCATGCAGGCGCTAAATAGGCGCGTTCAAACATTAACATTATTTGGCTAGACCCGAATCGAGTTAAGTTACGCCACACACTTGCCGCCCTTCCGCGTCTGGCCTCGATTCATATATAGACAGCTATTTAGTACGAGATGCCTCACTTGAATGGGTGCATGGCTAAAATATGGTCTGGTATAGCGCGCATATAGACCAGTAAAGCGGGTACATACACGCACAGACTTAGAGACACAGAGAGGCACTACGAAATAGACACACACGCGCGCGCACACACACACACCACACACCGGATGATATCCTGCGAGCAAACGATGGTGAATTAAGCGTAGCAACATGATACCGCAGTTGTACTCACCATTTCTATCCACTTTGAAGTTTCTATTGACTGCATCACTTCATCCTGTGTGCACACGACGAGAGGAAAATAAATAAAACAGTTTGTTATTCGAAAAATTCGCAATATAATGC
>NW_014582300.1:0-683 GCF_000485595.1 Priapulus caudatus
TTACTTTACTTTATTTAATTATTAAGTTATTACTTACCTCCTTCCTCTTCCTCTCTCTACTACTACGTATACGTATATATAATATATATATATATATATATATATATAAATATATAAATATACATAATATATATATATATATTATATATATGAATACAAACGTATAGCAAGCACGGCAAGTTGATAAATCTCATGATGGTACAGACTATAATTATATGCGTACGTGCGTGCGTGCGTGCGTATTCGCGGGTTCGTGAGTGTGTACTCGTATATTTGCGTGTGTCTCGCTCTGCCGCTCTCGTGCGTGCGTGGGTGGGTATCCATATCGCTGACGCATACAGTGAGAATGCGAAGGAAGGGAGGCGGGGGGGGGGGTCCCAGACATGCAGCATCGTACTTGTATGTGTACTCGTCTTTTGCAGCGCCTCGTCTTTCACGATACTAAGCCGTAGATAATTTAACGCCGTATACACGCGCGTGCTAGAGCGTTAGTTGCGTCTGCTTGTTCAATGAGATGGGCCAGTAGTCGGATGGCCGCATGCAGTTACGCTCGTATCGCTAGAATCGGGGTAGCCGTTTTTTTACGAGGTTTACCACAAATACCAGCGCTCTCTCTCTCTCTCTGTCTCTGTCTCTGTCTCTGTCTCTGTCTCTGTCTCTGTCTCTGTCTCTGTCTCTGTCTC
>NW_014582300.1:5530-7410 GCF_000485595.1 Priapulus caudatus
ATTTTCACGCAGTTAATGTTATGGAGCCAGTGGCTTGTGTAGAACCAGCCCGTACGTTGTCTTGCCAACGTGACGTCACACTTCGGTACTCTATAGCAGCAGAAGACACGCAGAGCGTTACATGTTCACCATGGCAACGATACATAGCGGAAGACAGATGACGTGGGACGCTCACCATGGTAACGGTACATAGCGGAAGATAAATGACGTAGGACGCTCACCATGGTAACGCAATATGACGTGGGACGCTCACCATGGTGACGGTACATAGCAGGTCATCTATGACGTAGGACGCTCACCATGGTAACGGTACATAGCGGAATATAAATGACGTGGGACGCTCACCATGGTGACGGTACATAGCAGGTTATCTATGACGTAGGACGCTCACCATGGTGACGGTACATAGCAAAAGATAAATGACGTGGGACGCTCACCATGGTGACGGTACATAGCAGGTTATCTATGACGTAGGACGCTCACCATGGTGACGGTACATAGCGGAAGACAGATGACGTGAGACGCTAGTCGTTTAGAACCCCAGCCTCTATGGTAAAAATATGATGGCCTCACCATGGTGACGGCACATAGCGGAAGACAGATGACGTGGGACGCTCACCATGGTAACGCAATATGACGTAGGACGCTCACCATGGTGACGGCACATAGCGGAAGGCAGATGACGTGAGACGCTAGTCGTTTAGAACCCCAGCCTCTATGGTAAAGATATGATGGCCTCACCATGGTGACGGCACATAGCGGAAGGCAGATGACGTGGGACGCTCACCATGGTGACGGCACATAGCGGAAGGCAGATGACGTGGGACGCTCACCATGGTGACGGCACATAGCGGAAGGCAGATGACGTGGGACGCTCACCATGGTAACGGAATATGACGTAGGACGCTCACCATGGTGACGGTACATAGCGGAAGACAGATGACGTGGGACGCTCACCATAGCCTATACGTACATATATATATATATATATATATATATATAGCTATCATATGACGCTATATATAGGCGTTATTGATTCTACTTACATGTAAACATACTGCATATGTCAGCGTTGAATAAATAGGATTGCCCACCCACACACATGTATCAATTAGACACCCCTTCGGGCTTCACTTTCGCTGCCTAGCATCCACCCACACACGTGTTCACGTACGCTAGACACTCCCTTCCCCTCCCTTACACTATTACTGCTGAGTGCTGACTGCCCACCCACACACGTGTATACGTACGTTAGGCACTCCCATCGCCTTCACCATTGCTGCCTACCGCCCACACACGCGCGCGCCCGCGTGTATAGTATGTGTACATCACGACCAGGCACTCCCTTCCCTTCACTTTCACTGCCATCATATGTCTCTAAACATGGGGAGACAGCTGGCTCAAACACACACCAGCTATAATTGTGTCTGTGTGGGGGTAAGGGTTCCCCCTGCAGCTGTCCAACGGCAACGGAAGCTAGAATGCGAGACGGGGTGGGAGAGATATCTGGGGGAGCGAGAGAGAGAGAGAGAGAGAGAGAGAGAGAGAGAGAGAGNGAGAAAGAGAGAGAGAGAGAGAGAGAGATAGCGAAAGAGAGAGGACCGTAGTTGTTAAGAAGCCCTTGCGGTCGTGAAGTCCTTTCTGCTGCCACGAGCTGACGAGCGGCGCTACTAGCGATGCGGTCGATGCCCGACCATCATCTGCAGCAGGCGGGAGGGGCTGGAGGGGGAGGAGAAAGAGAGTAGGAGGATGAGGAGGAAGAAGAGAGGAGGCGGAGGAAGAGGCGCAGAAGGAGGAAGAGGAGGAGGAGGAGGAAGAGAAGGAGGAAAAGGAGGAAGAGGAGTAGGAAGAGGAGGAGGAGGAGGAGGAGGAGGAGGAGG
>NW_014582300.1:7432-8172 GCF_000485595.1 Priapulus caudatus
GAGGAGGAGGAGGAGGAAGAAAAAGAACAGGAGGAGTAAAAAGAGAGGGAAGATCTGCAGCAGGCGGGAGGAGGAGGAGGAGGGAGATGAGAAGGAGGAGGAGCGAAGGAGATCTGCAACAGGCGGAAGAAGGAGGAGAGAGAGGAGGAGGAAGAAGAACAGAAGGAGGAGTAAAAAGAGAAGAGAGATCTGCAGCAGGCGGGAGGAGGGAGGGGGAGGGAGAGGAGGAGGAGGAGGAGGAGGAGGAGGAGGAGGAGGAGGAGGAGGAGCGAGGGAGATCTGCAACAGTCGGAAGTAGGAGGAGGGAAAGGAGGAGGAGGAGAGGAGGGGGAATCTGGGGCAGACTGACGCTCAGCGAGGAATGACCTCTGGTCATCGATTTTACACAGCCGACTGCTGGCTAGACAGACAGCTGCGGCGGTGGACTCGCTCTACCGCAGTAGCGGCAGTAGCAGCAGCGGCGGTGGACTCGCTCTACGGCGGCAGTAGCAGCAGCAGCAGCGGCGGCGGCGGCGGTGGACTCGCTCTACGGCAGTAGCAGCAGCGGCAGCAGCAGCAGCGTCAGCAGCAGCAGCAGCGGCGGCGGCAGCAGCAGCGACAGCGGCGGCAGCAGCAGTAGCAGTAGCAGCAGGAGCAGCGACAGCAGCAGCAGCGGCAGCGGTTTATTCCAATTTCGCCATTTTCCCACTTCCCCATTAAAAATTCCCACTTCGCCATTTGCCATTTCGCCATTTTCCCAC
>NW_014582301.1:0-233 GCF_000485595.1 Priapulus caudatus
TCTCTCGCCCTCTCTCTCGCTCTCTATCTCGCTCTCTACTATCGCTCTCTCTCTCTCTATCTATCTGTCTCGCGCGCGCGCTTTCTCGCAATTTCTCTCGCACGCGCTCTCGCTCTCGCTCTCTCTCTTTCCCTCCCCCTCCCTCTCTTACTCTTTCTCTCTTTCTCGTTGGCTCTCTCCCCCTCCCTCTCTCTTTCCCTCCCCTTCCCTTTTTTACTCTTCCTCTCTTTCTC
>NW_014582301.1:678-2522 GCF_000485595.1 Priapulus caudatus
ACCTCCCCTCCTCCCCCACCCTCTCCTTCACCCCGATCACCACCCTATACCGTGAAGCAGGAGACTATGGATCGATGCCATTATTGGCGGATCAAACCCAAGTAGGCAGACGGCTTGGGAGACACATGAACAAGCTAATACCGCACACACAGGCAGCCGATCTTTAAGGCTGCCACTTGCCTAATAACGCACGACTTGATCTCGTGCCTGCTACCCTCATTAATTCTGCCGGCGTGCGTGCGTGCGTGCTGTCGTGTTTGATCATGCGTGCGTGCGTGCGTGCGTGCGTGCGTGCGTGCGTGTTTGATCATGCGTGCGTGCGTGCGTGCGTGCGTGTTTGATCATGCGGATGTGCGTGCGTGCGTGCTGTCGTGTTTGATCATGCGGTAGTGCGTGCGTGCGTGCGTGCGTGCGTGCGTGTTTGATCATGCGGATGTGCGTGCGTGCGTGCGTGCGTGCGTGTTTGATTATGCGTACGTGCGTGCGTGCGTGCGTGCGTGCGTGCGTGTTTGATCATGCGTGCGTGCGTGCGTGCGTGCGCGTGTTTGATCATGCGTACGTGCGTGCATGCATGCGTGTTTGACCATGTGTACGTGCGTGCGTGCATGCGTGCGCGCGTGTTTGATCATGCGGACGTGCGTGCGTGCGTGTGCGCGCGTTTGATCATGCGTACGTGCGTGCGTGCGTGCGCCCGTGTTTGATCATGCGTACGTGCGTGCGTGCGCGCGTGTTTGATCATGCGTGCGTACGTGCGCGCGTGCGCCCGTGTTTGATCATGCGTGCGTACGTGCGTGCGTGCGCCCGTGTTTGATCATGCGTGCGTACGTGCGTGCGTGCGCCCGTGTTTCATCATGCGTGCGTACGTGCGTGCGTGCGTGCGTGCGTGCGCGCGTGTTTGATCATGCGTACGTGCGTGCGTGCGCCCGTGTTTGATCATGCGTGCGTACGTGCGTGCGTGCGCCCGTGTTTGATCATGCGTGCGTACGCGCGTGCGCGCGTGTTTGATCAAACGCGACGCGTGGTGGTAGCGACGCGTGGTAATGGCGACGGACGATGGTGGCGACGCGTGGTGGTAGCGACAGACGATGGTGGCGACGCGTGGAGGTAGCGACGGACGATGGTGGCGACGCGTGGAGGTAGCGACAGACGATGGTGGCGACGCGTGGTGGTGGCGACGGGCGAAGGTGGCAACGCGTGGTGGTGGCGACGCGTGGTGGTGGCGACGGACGATGGTGGCGACGCGTGGTGGTGGCGACGCGCGGTGGTGGCGACGCGGGGTGGTGGCGACGCGTGGTGGTGGCGACGCGCGGTGGTGGCGACGCGCGAGTGGTGGCGACGCGTGGTGGTGGCGACGCGTGGTGGTGGGCGGAGACAGATAACGTTTTTACACATCGTCGTACAACTTATTGCGAAGCATCGATTCAATTGTCCGACTCTGCGCCACGGTAAAAGCCGCGATGGAGGCAGCAAAAATAACCTACCGAGTTCAACCACACGATGAATATTTGCCCTTTTCGTGAATACCCCCGTCTGATTTCGTTATAGGAGAAGCCATTGAGGAGGATGAATGGAGAGGAGGGGGAGCGTCGCTGCTGCTTCCGTAGCTGGTGTGCACGTAGCTAGCTAGTGGCTAGGCAGACGGAGCACGAGCGTGAGCACGCTCGCATAGACATGACGGAATTGATTTCGGATGGCAGCAGATACTGCGGAAGCAAGTCAGCGTGCTTAACTAGACACGCGTGCTCTCTCTCTCTCTCTCTCTCTCTCTCTCGCTCTCTCTCGCGCGCGCGCGCTCTTTCTCTCCCGCTTGCTCTTTGTCTCGCTCTCTCTCTCTCTCGCTCTCT
>NW_014582301.1:3720-4846 GCF_000485595.1 Priapulus caudatus
ATAAATTGTAAAAGAGAAGAGGGAAGGAGGTAAAGATGAATTGTAAAAGAGAAGAGGGAAAGAGGGAAAGATAAATTGTAGAAGAGAAGAAGGAAGGAGGGAAATATGAATTGTAAAAGAGAAGAGGGAAGGAGGGAAATATGAATTGTAAAAGAGAAGAGGGAAGGAGGGAAAGATGAATTGTAGAAGAGAAGAGGGAAGGAGGGAAATATAAATTGTAAAAGAGAAGAGGTAAGGAGGAAAAGAGAGATAGAAGATAGGACGATAGCGAGGGAGATAAGCAGAGAATAAGAGGAAGGGTAGGGCAGGGAGAGTGAAAGAGATGGAGAGAGAAAGAGCGTGAAAGGCAGAGCGATAAAGGCAATTATAGGTACGAGTTGAGGTGATAGTGTGCTAGAGAGATGGGCGGCAGAAGGAAGAAAGAGAGACGAAATGTGAGAATGAGGGAGGAACGAGCGACAGAGGAGAAAATATGGAAGGGTAGTGTTCAAAAGAGAGAGAGAGAGCGAGCGAGCGAGCGCTCGGAGAAAGAGAACGCAAGAGACTCCTGGCATTCAGGGGTAGATATCTATTGGCTGCATTCACATGCTGCTATTTCACTGCCTGCAGACTCACAGAGCGAACAAAAGCATTATGGGAGCTCGCATACATCACAGCTGAGTCTCTCTCTCGCACACAGAGAGAGATAGATGAAACCCACATTATCGACACAATACAGCCCGCCATCATGCTCCCCACGATATATATATATACATATATACATACCTATATATGTATATACATATATAGGTACATATACATATACATATACATATACATATACATATACATATACATATACAATTATACATATACATATACATATACATATACATATACGTATACATATACATATACATATACGTATACATATACATATACATATACATATACATTTACATATACATATACATATACATATACATATACATATACATATACACATACACATACACATACACATACACATACACATACACATACATATACATATACATATACATATACATATACATATACATATACATATACACATACACATACATATACATATACATATACATATACGTGTACATATACATATATA
>NW_014582301.1:4856-6413 GCF_000485595.1 Priapulus caudatus
CGTGTGCGTGCGTGTGTGTGCGCGTGTGTGTATGTGTGTGTGTGTGTGTGTGTGTGTGTGTGTGTGCGTGCGTGTGTGCGTGCGTGCGTGCGTGTATGTATCACCGTATCCGCCGGCGAGAGATCTAATGCAGGATGACGTCACAAAAACAAGTCCCACGTCACAGCTAGCAACCAGACACCCGGATGATGTTGCTGCTGCTGCTGCTGATACACCCGCTAGCCGCCATGACGTCAGAACACCGCTGTTTTTCTACTCAACTTACTGACAAAAACCACAGACAATAACGGACAGAGAAGCCTACATAACTAACTACTAACTACATAATCATAAGACACTTACATCATAACATAGAAAAATTCATAGTAAAATCTCTTTAAACATGCAAAAAGACCATCACAGACAGTAAATGGCACAGATGCCTATATAACATTTCCGCAGAAGCCTTGCTATATACGTAAAATCAATTTAAACACGCAGAAAGACCGTTACGGACACTAACGGACAGTTATAGAATAGAAGGCTTACGTAAAATCAATTTAAACGCGCAGAAAGAAAACGGACACGCGTGGCAAAGTGTATGCGCGTAAATACTTATGAGAGTTTACCGACAAGAATTACGGTACTACATACTACAGCTGAGAGAGTCTATGTCCCCCTGGGTACTGCCGGAACGCACCCTGGTACTATCTAATATGCCGGACCGTACCTCGCCTACTCCAATAACGAGTCTAGGGAGTCGCCTACGCCTACTCCCTAACCCTAACCCTAACCCTAATCCTAACCATATCAAATAGTGACCAGGGTACGTTCCGGTAGTACCCTGGGGGACATAGACCCTATGAGCCATACTACAGTACCGGACAGTCACCTTACGTAAAATCGCTTTAAACACTAAGAAAGAAAGCGGATACGCGTGTGTACGTAAATGCTACTGAAAATCATTGAGTAATATAAAGAATGACTACACCGGACAGTAACGGACGGTTATATAGAAGCCTTGGGTAAAATCGCTTCAAAACACCCAAAAAGAAAGCGGACACACGTGTGCACGTAAAAGCTAATGAAAGATATAAAAGCGGGATAGGGTCGAGGCAACCGGACACCGGGCGGCTGTTGAACGGCCATCACTGTATCAGACTCTATCATACCTTACCAGCACGCACACTGCAGAGCGAATAACGCTACAGTAACACAGGCAGGAGGTTACCTACTCACTACCACATCAACACAGATACCAGTAACACAGGCAGGAGGTTACCTACTCACTACCACATCAACACAGATACCAGTAACACAGGCAGGAGGTACCTACTCGCTACCACATCAACATAGATACCAGTAACACAGGCAGGAGGTTACCTACTCACTACCACATCAACATAGATACCAGTAACACAAGCAGGAGGTTACCTACTCGCTACCACATCAACATAGATACCAGTAACACAGGCAGGAGGTACCTACTCGCTACCACATCAACACAGATACCAGTAACACAGGCAGGAGGTTACCTACTCACTACGATCTATCGTGCTCAAACTCGTATTTGTTTTT
>NW_014582302.1:0-624 GCF_000485595.1 Priapulus caudatus
AGAGTAGAAATAGCTAAGCATCTAGATAGCTCGGTAGTTAGCTAGTCGGTCATAGTTAGAGAGTAGAAATAGCTAAGCATCTAGATAGCTCGGTAGTTAGCTAGCAGTTTGAACGAGTATGGTTTGAAACACGCACGCAATCGCTGTCATACTTAGACCAATCAGCGACGAACGAACGAACGAACGAACGAACGAACGAACGAACGAACGAACGAACGAACGAACGAACGAACGAACGAACGAACGAACGAACGAACGAGTAATTGAGTGCACTGCTGCCGCTTCGCAGTTAATTACTCTTTTTTGCACGCGCGCTGATTTTTTTATTATTATTCCGTACTGCGTCACGTGCCTGGCGACTCGTTCGTCGGCTGGTCGTCGTCGGCGACGTCGGCACGTCCGTATCGAATCAACGCCGCAAGTGAGTGTGCGCCAATTATCCGTTTATAAACGCCCATCGGCTAAATTGGAAACGTTTAGAGATGACGAAGGTGACGAGGTTACGCTAGGCGGCGCCACTGGTCGATGTAGGTGGGGGGGGGGGATAACCGCGGAGAACTCTCACGTCATACATGTGGGGGGTGCATGTGTGTGTGTGTGTGTGTGTGTGTGTGTGTGTGTGTG
>NW_014582302.1:1281-4547 GCF_000485595.1 Priapulus caudatus
TCTCTCTCGCTCTCTCTCTATCTCTCTCTCTCTCTATCTCTCTCTCTCTGTGTATCTAGCTATGTTGCAGTTTATGTATCTGTCACCCTCTTTCTCTCGCGCGCTCTCTCTCTAGCTCTCGCTCCTCCTCTCTCTCTCTGTCTATCTTAAGAGTCATTTCCTAAATCGTCACTTTATTTTCCTCCATTGAACATTTATGGCACAAATAGTAAATTTACTCAAATAGTCTAAATCTCTAATCAGCGGGTTTACCTCGCTCTACTCAACGATATCATTTCTTCAATTGACTACGTCGCGAATTTTCTATAGTGTATATTTTTGAAAATTTTGCTTTTTATACATTAAAAGTAAGTACTAACGGCACTAAATGTATCCTTGAATTCTTACCTGATAAGATTGTTTCTCAACTAGTTAAAAATCCAAAAAATCTGGACGATTTGATATTATGATCCTGACCTTAATAGCTTGCTATGGGCTATGTATGAGTCACGAGTGTATGTTTACATGGAACACTATAGTAAAATAGGAAGTATAATGCAGCAATTTAACAATAAAAAGTGAACAGAATTACTTATATTTAGTGAAAAAATGGAAATATTTTTTTTACTTTTACTATTTACGATGACGATTACGATTTACTATTATATATATATATATAACGTGTATCAATGCATTCAAACTACTTCCCGAAATTGCATTTGAAGTTTGTTTCGCTATCGAAAGCGCGAATTTCACACCTCAGCGTCTACATGTTCACGCTAACCGTAACGGGAACAGAACGCAGCACGCGCGAAACATTTCTGCAATTCTCGCAAGTTTTCCATCTGCAAGTATTCGATTTTTTCGCTTTTTTTCCGATCTTCGTTTTTATCTGAGGCTGCTCGCGCGCGCGGATGGGTAAGCGTTAGCAGCACATGAGTGTGTGGCGCATCCAGCCAGAAGGCTTTTAGCCCCACAGCTATTAGATGTCCCACCCTCCCCCCTCTCTCTTTCTCTGGCGCGCGCGCGCTCTCTCTCTCTCTCTCTCTCTCTCTCTCTCTCTCTCTCTCTCTCTCTCTCTCTCTCTCTCTCTCTATAATCAAACCCATCACTATCTAATCTATGTAATCCAATCTAATCTGATCTAATATTATAATATAATACAGTCTAATATAGGCTACACTAATCTTAGCTAATATACGCAAACCCGCGCTAATAGAATATAGTCTAGCCTAATAGTCTAATCTAATCTATTCGACTAATTGTTTACGATCCAGCCCCTTTTCCCGGATGTAGGCTTGTCTGGTTGGAATCCTCCCAGGGGTGAGTCACTTAACTTATTAGATCTGTTTACGTATGCTCTCTAATGATGTTATCATCGTACCCACAACAGCACCGCGATTTCGCTCGAGTATTACTTGATATAATCATAATCAGGCGTGTATAATATCAAGAGTACATAATTGAGATGTTCTCTTTATGTATCACTTAGATCTCTTTGGATATGTATATCTATTATGTACTCTTGATTATATCAGGAGTTATTAAAAGACAAAATTTGTCTATTATGTACTCTTGATTATATGTATATAGATGTACAATATAGGATATATATATATGTAGAATGCAGACATTCTATATTATACCCTCCCGATGTTGAGGTTATTGTAGCAGAAAACGCACGAATGTCACAATAGCCATAATTATGTTGTATGGTACACTGTAATTAACCAGGAGCGCTCTAGCCAGGCGAGGCAGTAGAACTAATTGGCCTGTGTTCTGGCATGGTGGTTCGTTGTTGTTTTGGTAATGACGCGGTATGTACAGTCTTAGATATATGCGTAGCTTCACGCGTCTCCTAGCCCCGCGGCGAAGAACCGGTTGGATTCAAAAGTCGCCGGGGATTTTTGGGAATCATATAAATAGACACGCTCGGACAGACAGAAAGGAGTTATTTACCCAGATGAGATACGACGATGTAGAGAGATAGACGAAAACGGAGACGACGGGACCTAGGCACGGTCACACACCTAGGTTGCCGTATGTATATATATTTTGTACGTGTAGTTACTAATAAAAGTCCATGTGAAACAACTAATCTGTGACTACGTCTACGTCTACTGGTTATCTCTGTTACCAACGCTGCCACTTCTACGCTGTCGACGTACGAGAACCCGAAGGCTTCACACTTTCGCATTACAACAATTATAACCGGACCATGTCGGTAGCCTAAAATGTTGGCATGAAGATCAGACAAAGGTCACGTTCCGAACGGTAACCGGCGAACAATAAGCTGCGAAGATGGAATGCCTATCATAATCATTGAACCAAATATATATGTCGTGTACAAAACATATATCACACGTAAAATGATAGTCGTGTGCATGTACGTACAAGAGATTTGGACACACGGAAGAGAGAGAGAGAGAGAGAGAGAGAGAGAGAGAGAGAGAGAGAGAGAGAGAGAGTGGGGGAGAGACGAGACACACATAGGAAAATGAGAGAGGCATATATAGGACGAGTCTGCGTCTGCGTCTGCGTCGTTGTCTTCGTCTATGCCTGTGTCACATGATGTATAACGGGAGAGAAGGAGGCGGTGCCGCTCTGTAGGGCGGCTCGACCTTTCCCGCGAACCTTGCGTTGATCTAAGCGCCCTAATGACGCTCGTGTCAGCATTCCACCGGCTCCGTTAATTTGCCGGAGCACGCTAGGCGGCCAACTCGGAGCAGGCACGGAGAAGAAGCCATTTTGGCGCGGATGCGGGGAGAGAAGCATGCGGCCGACAATCCGTAGTAACTTCCGTAGTAATCTTCCGAGTAAAAAAAATCTGGCGGGTTCAAGCCGGAGCGAGTAAAATCTACTGCCGGGATTTGAACCGATGGCACGACTGCAGAGCGGAAGGCTTTGATTCGCCGAGAGGGCGCGCGCAGATCGAGGCGATCACGAATGCGAACAATGAGAGGGCCGGAGCGGGATGCAAGTAGAATACATTCATATCTTGTTCTAAAACGTTGTGAAATGGACGCGGTTTTTGTATGCATTTATTTCCTCGCTTCTCCTACATGCGCCGATATCACGCTATGATGTTACGTGTCTTCATGCTTTAACTGACCCCCACGCTCCACTTCTTCACTCACCCAAGGAGCTAAATATAACAAGGAGAGGAAGCGGATTGGCTGTGTGCTTTTCGCCTCAAGGGCTCCATCTATAGACAATAATCAGCTGAAGACCGAACCCAGAGACAATAGAACACTAATCTGTTCTAGGGTCTCTGCCGGACTCAAATT
>NW_014582302.1:4557-6935 GCF_000485595.1 Priapulus caudatus
GCGTGCGCGTGCGCGTGCGTGAGAGAGAGAGAGAGAGAGAGAGAGAGAGAGAGAGAGTAGGACTATAGCGAAAAAGGGAAAGAGAGAGCGATAGCGATGAGGAAAGTGGGAGATAGAGGATCAGGAATCTCCTAAAACGGTTAGACATAGGAAGAAGAATTCTATTGGAGAGATCAGGAAAAGAAATTGATGTGAGGAATATCGTGTCGTCTATAAGACCTATCGTATATATACGTATACGATATATACTTATATATAATATAAGCTTCATATCGTAGGTCTATACGTATATCATGCGATTTCTTTACGACTAGCATCCATGAGCCCTGCCCTTCTGTGGAATTAGGTTGAGCACTCTTACTAATACACTGGCTGCTTCGCGTACACTCACCACTACAGCCTAACGAGGCACTGACTGATCCCACATATATCATCTCCTCTCCCATAACCACCAACATGATTATTTTCCCCTTATGGTGATTGACAAGTGACGCTAGCCAATCAGCGTTGCGATAGGACGTGACGAAAGACGATGCCTGGTAACGAAGTGACGCAAAGTCGGCAATATGGCGCGGGACAAATACGCCTAAAATGAGGTCTAGACTGACTGAGCTACCACCAAAATATATTACCCTGGATATATGAATCGATAGGGATTAATTCCACACGATTTAATCAGAGCGTGGCGGATATTTTGATTCTGATCGCGGTCTGTGATTATCCTTCAAACGGATAAATGGAACCATCTTCTAAACACGATCATAAACATTTGAAAACAAATATAAATTATATAAAAAAGAAATATTTGCTATAGTGCAAAACCAAAAAAGCAACACTAGTCTAGTCTCTTTTTGCGTTAGCAGTGTTTATATCTTTCGACGGTGACGCCATCTAACTATTTACCTACCGAGAAACGTTGTTGGCCTCGGGGCGGGCGTGGAGGGAAGTGTCAATAATTAGGTTAAACGTTTACAGCTTGCTCGCATACCGATTGCGCTGTTGCGACGGCAAGGAAAAGCGGCTGAGGATGAGAAGGAGGGGGGCAAGTATGAGGGGAGGAGGAGGAGGAGGGGAGGATTTGGGGAAGGGAGAAGAGGAGGACGAGGAGGGAGAGGATGAGGAGGTGGAGGTGCATGAGGAGGATCAGGGAGGAGGAAGAAGAGGAAGAGGAGGCGGTGGAAGAAGAAGAGGAGAAGGAGAAGGATAAGGATGAGGATGAGGAGAGGGAGGACGAGGAAAGGAGGGGGAGGGGGAAGGGAGGGAATTAGATTGCGTCCGTATGTCTAGGTTTGCAGCAGACGAAAGCAAGCATGCAGCAGGAGCAAATGCACAAGGGAATATTTTTCGGCGACCGTGACCTCGACTGTGCCATTGCTCTCTCTCTCTCTCTCTCTCTCTCTCTCTCTCTCTCTTTCTCTTTCTCTTTCTCTCTCTATCTCTCTCTCTCTCTCTCTCTCTCTTTACCTCCCGTCTCCCTCCCTTTCCCTCTCTCTCCCCCCCTTCTCTCTCTCTTATCGCTCTCTCTCTTGCGCGCTTTTCCTCCTCGTCTCGTGCTCTCTCTCTCGCTCCTCTCTCCGTTACTCTCTCTCTCTTTCTCTCATCTTTTCTCTCTCTCTCTCTCCTCGCTTTCTCTCCTCTCCTCTCTCTTTTCTCACTATTTCCCTGTCGCTCTCCCTACTCTCCCACTGTCTCTCTCTCATCTCAAAACATAGCTATAAAAAAGATTAAGGCAGAGACGGCTAGGTCTCCATGAGAGAGAGAAAGTTAAAGAGAGCGCTAACGAGAGATATAGCTAGCGACAGAAGGCGAGAGAGGGAGAGAGAGAAAGCGAGAGGGAGAGAGAAAGGGGGAGGGAGAGAGCGAGAGAGAGAGAGAGAGAAAGAGCGAGAGAGCAAGAGAGCGTTTATTTTTGCTTTACGATGACTTGATCTCACACATCAAAGCATCTACTATATAATTGCCTTCAATAATGAGACCCTAGCTTTCAAACTGCATGCAGTGCCCCCTTCGTACAACTCAGTATACGTGAATTGAGCCAGAGCGAGGGCGCCATCTGTCGTGGAGTTTGCCTAGCTTTCGCTAGGAATCAGGGAAACCTGGGAATTACAACAACAGTCCCCATCGGTGCCAGTAATCGGGCTCTCCTCCTCTTTATACTTCTCTTTCTATCTCCTCTTACTCCTCCTCTCTTCTCATCCTACTTCTTCTCCCCCCTCCTCCTATTCCTCCTCCTCCCCTCCCCTCCTCCCCTCTCCTCCCCCACCACTTCCTCTTCTCATTCTCATATTCAATCCCCTCCTCTTCCTACTCCTCCCCTTCCCCTCTCCTCGTCCTCCTCCTCATACTCATTCCTATCCTCCTCCTATTCCTCCCCTTCT
>NW_014582302.1:7844-8169 GCF_000485595.1 Priapulus caudatus
AGAGAGAGAGAGAGAGAGAGAGAGAGAGAGAGAGAGAGAGAGAGAGAGAGAGAGAGAGAGAGAGAGAGAGAGAGATGAGGAGGAGAAGGAGGAGGGGGAGCTATTAGTGTTGACGAGCAGGTTTAGGCTCGCACACAGAGACGTGGTTTCGACGAAGCAATATTAATGTCGATGATTGCATGTAGAGTTGATAGCAATGAGATTTGCTCTCTCTCTCTCAATCTCTCTCGCGCTCTCTCTCTTTCTCCTTCTCTTGCTTTATCCCGCTCTCTCTCTCTTTCGCTCTCTCTCTGTCTCGCGCTCTCTCTCTCTCTCTCTCTCTCTC
>NW_014582303.1:0-3471 GCF_000485595.1 Priapulus caudatus
TGTCGAATCTTATAATATACTAAGCTCGCGGGTACCCGCTGCGCTGGGTAAAATCGTGCTACTAATTCATACTACTAATAATTGGACACAAGTAGGAACATTGGGGTAAAAATCGACAATATAATCAATTCAGCATCATGCACACACATTATCAATATTTAGAAACAATTCAGTGTAAATAAGATAATAAGCATGGGGGAAAACTGTTTACGTAGACATTTATATGACAGCAGAACGCAACTTAGAACCCCTGGAACATAATAGTAGGCCTAATATGGTGCAAATGAGAAAAAGATTATTAATAACAGCATGTACGACGGGATAATAGTGTCTCATTCTTTGCTTTCTCTCTCTCTGTCACACACACACACACCACACACACACACACACACACACACACACACACACAACACACACACACACACACAACACACAACACACACAGCAACACACACACACACACATACACACACACACACACACGAATACACACACACAACATACACACACCTCTCTCGCTGTCTCTCACACACACAGACGCACACACACACACACACATACACACAGACACACACACACACACACAGACACGCACACACACACCCACCAAACCACACCCACACAACACACACACCACACCACACACTCACACACACCACACACACACAGACACACAGACTGACACACACACACGTGCACTCACATGTGCACACGCACACATTGCACGCAGCACGCACGACGCACGCACGCACACAGCACAACACCACAACAACGCATCGGCCACATGGCAATGAGCAGCAGAGCGTCTCGTTGCGCAAAGGATTTGTACTCGAATGAGATAAGGCATAGCTTTGGAATGGTAGAATGCATTGTGAGATCGTAGGAATGAATAACAAAATTGGATACATAGTATATCGGAAGGCCAGCGAGTGGGGAAATTTTGAATTATAACAGAAATGTTTACTCACTTGTTACGCGCGTGCTAACCTCAGGTGTATGTAGGTAACTGTTACAGTCCTAACCTCTCAACTGGTTTCTCTGTCTGCTTTCTGCTGAACTGGTTTGACTGGCATGTTATATAGTATACAGACAGGCCAGCGAGTGGAGTGTGTGTGCACTGGATATTCAGGTGTGTGTGCACTGGATATTCAGGTGTGTGTGCACTGGTGTGTGACAATGTGTGAAGATTGACGAATTGAGGGGTTTTTCACGGATTTTTCGGCGAGTTTGACGGTTTGACAGGTTTTTTTCAGCTACGAACACGCCCGGGGTATAAAGAGATGGCCCTGTGAAAATTGCATCCAGATCGCTTGGGCGGTTGACCGCCTATAGGGAAGATACATACATAGATACATACATACGAACTCAAATATATATTAGATAGCTAATTATATTATACTTGCATTTCACTTCTAAGGCTAAGGTAAAAGCGTGGGTGTGTAAAGACACATTTTACTTTAGGTATAATACTTCTTATAATATCCTACTTCTGATAACAACGTAAAATTAAGCAGTCGTAATTAAGGCATATTTAACACGTGTTTTCGTCATTAACATGGATATTATCTATATAAGCGGTGAGAACATGGAACTAACACCAGTGATTAAACAGGTGTACAATGAGAATTTCGGCTTTTGATTACATTGTCATTGTGGTTTAGGCCTACAGCAATTGTTTTCCGAATGATTGGCAAAGGTTCTAGAAAAAGGTTCACTGTATAAGTTTCCGTCAGGAATTATCGTCTTAATTTCCAGCGATATTCTCAATGAGGTTTGTTAATTTCCATGTTATTATAAAGATAAAGCGTTTTTTGAGCTACAAGTTGCTTTTCTCTCCTTCTCTCTGGCTAATCTTCTTCTGTTTGTTATTATTATATTATTATTTTGTCTTTGTTTGATCGCTTGCATAGTATATTGCATTGTATAGTCATCAAGTAAACCACCTCATGCAAAGCCCCCTATACGCGTATCCTATATGCGCACTGGTCACTACTAATGCATTGGACCATTTTAGTCTGTTGTAGTACCATTTGTAGGATATTGCATATATGAATATATAATAAATAAATAAATAAATTTATTTATTTATTTATTTTGTCATTTATTTATTTATTTATTTATATCTATTACCGTCAAGTAAATGCTTCTCCGTCTGGTTTCACTGTGCGTTTTCTTACGAACATTTTAAAACAAAAGAAATTTTGCCACAGCGTCGTTAAAACATTGTGTATCTGCAGTTCCTACTGTAATGTCGACGTCTCATGTCGGCTGTTCGAAACGTTCTAAATCATATATAAACGTTATTGATGTTATGACGTCATTATATTTTTTCACCGTATGTCCGGCTAAAAAACTGTTATCCGGCTAAGAAAATTAAATAAATATTGAATTCGGTTTGTGAACTAAATAAGAATATATGCCCTTCTTTACTATTTACACATTTTTTACTGCCTATCTCAAAAGCTTCATGTAACTGCATGCATGTACAACTAAACCGAGTTTATAAGTGTATATCATTTGTGATCATCAGCAAATTCATATAGGCTGTAGACAGTAACATACCAACCGTGTGTGTGTGTGTGTGTGTGTGTGTGTGTGTGTGGTAGGGCCCTACTTGTCGCAAGCTCACTGTGTGAGATAGATGTCCGGACGCGTAGCCTAGCAACTCCTCGTCCGGAACCGGTCGCGTAGCCACGGCCAAATAAAAATGGCGACCATTTTACCCGCCATCTATCGACCACATTTCAGAACTAAAAAATATATGTATGTGTTTTCTTAATCAAAATACAATTATATATTATTGTATATTATGTATTTATTATTGTAATTTGTATATTATTATATATTATAATTATATTACAATATATAATATTATATCATTAAATGTGTATAAAAGGTGCATCGAACTGCTCGCTACCCTGGGGTCGTCTGGCTAGGGATAGCCTCACGTTGATACCATGCTGGAATGAGTAACATGATTGTCTTCTATCCATCCAGGAATTTCTACCCGTAGGGGTCCGTATTATATGGTTAGATGGTGTTTATATTGTGGATCCGGTAAGCTTCTCTTTTATTTCTGATGCGGGTATCGTTTGTCTGATCGACTGTTTGTCTGGAAAGAATCTGTTTGTTCTTGACCATGGTCTAGGTATGGTCTAGGTAAGGGTGAGTTTTATAGAATAACGAGATGCATTGATTATTATGATATTAATCGTGATTGCTGCAATATAACTGATATAAATGTTAGCCAACTAATTCAAACTTTATCAAACAAAGGAAGTTCATTGGTCCCGGCGGATTTCACTTTCAGACTGATATTGATGGTGGTGTTAAACAGGGGGAGGGGGGTGTTAAACAGGGGGAGGAGGGATGTTTGGGGTGTTAAACACCCCCCTTGCCTCTGTCCCAAACAAACATTAAAAAAAAGAAAAGAATAGAAAAGGAGAAAAGGGAGAGAGAGAGAGAGAGAGA
>NW_014582303.1:6877-8167 GCF_000485595.1 Priapulus caudatus
GAGCATAGAGTTTTTGGCTTGAGCATAGAGATATATCTCCTCTATAAATAAAACAAGTGATTGATTCGATTCATTCGCCAATAAACGTTTAATCTTCACTAGAGCAATACCCTTGCGCAACGTGGTGAGTATCCTTAAATTGAACACAGGGTCTGAAATGTTGACCTTGAAGGCAACCACATCACTCTTTGCTAGACTGCTGGTTATTGCCCGGTCATCTCGAGAGAGTGTCGATCTGGAAGAAGTGATTGGCATGCATGAGTTTGCCTACACGAACAAAGTTCTCATGGCACCGGATGGATCTATTCATCCCACTACGGACAAGAGCACAGTGATAAAGCTTCTGGAGGATTTGGTGGCCAACGACACAGTTCAAACTTTTGCACAGTCCACCGAGTTTGAAGAGGGATTGGAGACGTGTCTTGTAGTTGATGGAATGAAAGTGGTACAGGAGTTGATGGCAATCAAGAATTTCAAGACTTGCAAAGAGCTTGCAACATCCTTCGTCACACTCATTGACTCAAAGGCTCGAGGATATTGTCAAGTGCGAGTTATATTTGATAACTACACCAATAACGCATCAATGAAGGAACAGACTAGAGAGCGGCGGAAAGGCAATGTGGGGGTAACTAAATCCTACATAGTTCAAGACTCAACGGGCATCAAAGACAGAAAGATGTTTCTCGCCAGCAGCAGCACAAAGGATTCGCTAACTCTCTACCTTTCCCATCAGCTTATCCGCTACAGTACCGTCAAGGTCATGACTGCAACACGGCAGGAAGTCATGACGAATTATGAATGTGAAAAAATGCCCGGTGTCAGCACACAGGAAGAGGGAGACACCATTATGATATATCATGCTGTAAAAGTTGCGAGCAACGGGATTAATGTCCACATATATTCTCAAGACACAGATGTGCTGCTTTTGGCTCTACGAAGAACGCCACTACTTGGCAACCATTCTGCGCTAATCATGGGGACAAGCAAAAGACGACGAAAAGTCTTCCTACAGCCTATATATGACAAGCTTGGACCGGAGAAATCAGCAGCTTTGATAAACTGGCATGCTCTCACAGGCTAATGCGACAGGACATATCTAAGGAAAGGGAAAGAAGGGATGCTTTGCAGCTTTTCTGAAGGCAAGCCCCGCCAGCCTGATAGCACTAGCTGGTCTTGGCGAAGGAGATGAACCGTCCGAAGAAGTTATACATGGCTGTGAAGAGTTTCTTTGCTCTCTTTTCTGTCCAAGTGGAGTCCACATTGGGCAAGCAAATATGCTCAGATGGTTTT